>NW_027150111.1:0-92000 GCF_031143425.1 Pleurodeles waltl | reverse complement strand
GGTGACTTGTGTGGCTCGGACCAGGTTCTGTTACCCAGAATCCTTTGCAAACCTCAACATTTGGCTAAAAATACACATGTTCCTCACATTTCTGTGGCAGAAAGTTCTGGAATCTGAGAGGAGCCACGAATTTCCTTCCACCCAGCGTTCCCCCACGTCTCCCCGATAAAAATGATACCTCACTTGTGTGGGTAGGTCTAGCGCCCGCGACAGGAAATGCCCCAAAGCGCAACGTGGACACAGCCAAATTGGTGAAGGAAAACGGAGGTGTTTTTTGCAAAGTGCCTACCTGTAGATTTTGGCCTGTAGCTCAGCCGCCACCTAGGGAAACCTACCAAACCTGTGCATTTCTGAAAACTAGAGACCTAGGGGAATCCAAGATGGGGTGACTTGTGTGGCCCGGACCAGGTTCTGTTACCCAGAATCCTTTGCAAACCTCAAAAATTTGGCTAAAAAAACAAATGTTCCTCACATTTCTGTGGCAGAAAGTTCTGGAATCTGAGAGGAGCCACGAATTTCCTTCCACCCAGCGTTCCCCCACGTCTCCCGGTAAAAATGATACCTCACTTGTGTGGGTAGGCCTAGCGCCCGCGACAGGAAACGCCCCAAAGCGCAACGTGGACACAGCCACATTGGTGAAGGAAAACAGAGGTGTTTTTTGCAAAGTGCCTACCTGTAGATTTTGGCCTGTAGCTCAGCCGCCACCTAGGGAAACCTACCAAACCTGTGCATTTCTGAAAACTAGAGACCTAGGGGAATCCAAGACTTGTGTGGCTCGGGACCATGTTATGTTACCCAGAATCCTTTGGAAACCTCAAAATTTGGCTAAAAAAACACATGTTTCTCACATTTCTGTGGCAGAAAGTTCTGGAATCTGAGAGGAGCCACGAATTTCCTTCACCCAGCGTTCCCCCACGTCTCCCGATAAAAATTATACCTCACTTGTGTGGGTAGGCCTAGCGCCCGCGACAGAAAATGCCCCAAAGCGCAACGTGGACACAGCCAAATTGGTGAAGGAAAACAGAGGTGTTTTTTGCAAAGTGCCTACCTGTAGATTTTGGCCTGTAGCTCAGCCGCCACCTAGGGAAACCTACCAAACCTGTGCATTTCTGAAAACTAGAGACCTAGGGGAATCCAAGATGGGGTGACTTGTGTGGCCCGGACCAGGTTCTGTTACCCAGAATCCTTTGCAAACCTCACAATTTGACTAAAAAAACACATGTTCCTCACATTTCTGTGGCAGAAAGTTCTGGAATCTGAGAGGAGCCACGAATTTCCTTCCACCCAGCGTTCCCCCACGTCTCCCGATAAAAATGATACCTCACTTGTGTGGGTAGGCCTAGCGCCCGCGACAGGAAATGCCCCAAAGCGCAACGTGGACACAGCCAAATTGGTGAAGGAAAACAGAGGTGTTTTTTGCAAAGTGCCTACCTGTAGATTTTGGCCTGTAGCTCAGCCGCCACCTAGGGAAACCTACCAAACCTGTGCATTTCTGAAAACTAGAGACCTAGGGGAATCCAAGATGGGCTGACTTGTGTGGCTCGGACCAGGTTCTGTTACCCAGAATCCTTTGCAAACCTCAAAATTTGGCTAAAAATACACATGTTCCTCACATTTCTGTGGCAGAAAGTTCTGGAATCTGAGAGGAGCCACGAATTTCCTTCCACCCAGCGTTCCCCCACGTCTCCCGATAAAAATGACACCTCACTTGTGTGGGTAGGCCTAGCGCCCGCGACAGGAAATGCCCCAAAGCGCAACGTGGACACAGCCAAATTGGTGAAGGAAAACAGAGGTGTTTTTTGCAAAGTGCCTACCTGTAGATTTTGGCCTGTAGCTCAGCCGCCACCTAGGGAAACCTACCAAACCTGTGCATTTCTGAAAACTAGAGACCTAGGGGAATCCAAGATGGGGTGACTTGTGTGGCCCGGACCAGGTTCTGTTACCCAGAATCCTTTGCAAACCTCAAAATTTGGCTAAAAAAACACATGTTCCTCACATTTCTGTGGCAGAAAGTTCTGGAATCTGAGAGGAGCCACGAATTTCCTTCCACCCAGCGTTCCCCCACGTCTCACGATAAAAATGATACCTCACTTGTGTGGGTAGGCCTAGCGCCCGCGACAGGAAATGCCCCAAAGTGCAACGTGGACACAGCCAAATTGGTGAAGGAAAACAGTGGTGTTTTTTGCAAAGTGCCTACCTGTAGATTTTGGCCTGTAGCTCAGCCGCCACCTAGGGAAACCTACCAAACCTGTGCATTTCTGAAAACTAGAGACCTAGGGGAATCCAAGATGGGGTGACTTGTGTGGCTCGGACCAGGTTCTGTTACCCAGAATCCTTTGCAAACCTCAAAATTTGGCTAAAAATACACATGTTCCTCACATTTCTGTGGCAGAAAGTTCTGGAATCTGAGAGGAGCCACGAATTTCCTTCCACCCAGCGTTCCCCCACGTCTCCCGATAAAAATGATACCTCACTTGTGTGGGTAGGCCTAGCGCCCGCGACAGGAAATGCCCCAAAGCGCAACGTGGACACAGCCAAATTGGTGAAGGAAAACAGAGGTGTTTTTTGCAAAGTGCCTACCTGTAGATTTTGCCTGTAGCTCAGCCGCCACCTAGGGAAACCTACCAAACCCTGTGCATTTCTGAAAACTAGAGACCTAGGGGAATCCAAGATGGGGTGACTTGTGTGGCTCGGACCAGGTTCTGTTACCCAGAATCCTTTGCAAACCTCAAAATTTGGCTAAAAAAAACACATGTTCCTCACATTTCTGTGGCAGAAAGTTCTGGAATCTGAGAGGAGCCACGAATTTCCTTCCACCCAGCGTTCCCCCACATCTCCCGATAAAAATGATACCTCACTTGTGTGGGTAGGCCTAGCGCCCGCGACAGGAAACGCCCCAAAGCGCAACGTGGACACAGCCAAATTGGTGAAGGAAAACAGAGGTGTTTTTTGCAAAGTGCCTACCTGTAGATTTTGGCCTGTAGCTCAGCCGCCACCTAGGGAAACCTACCAAACCTGTGCATTTCTGAAAACTAGAGACCTAGGGGAATCCACGATGGGGTGACTTGTGTGGCTCGGACCAGGTTCTGTTACCCAGAATCCTTTGCAAACCTCAAAATTTGGCTAAAAAACACAATGTTTCTCACATTTCTGTGGCAGAAAGTTCTGGAATCTGAGAGGAGCCACGAATTTCCTTCCACCCAGCGTTCCCCCACGTCTCCCGATAAAAATGATACCTCACTTGTGTGGGTAGGCCTAGCGCCCGCGACAGGAAATGCCCCAAAGCGCAACGTGGACACAGCCAAATTGGTGAAGGAAAACAGAGGTGTTTTTTGCAAAGTGCCTACCTGTAGATTTTGGCCTGTAGCTCAGCCGCCACCTAGGGAAACCTACCAAACCTGTGCATTTCTGAAAACTAGAGACCTAGGGGAATCCAAGATGGGGTGACTTGTGTGGCCCGGACCAGGTTCTGTTACCCAGAATCCTTTGCAAACCTCACAATTTGACTAAAAAAACACATGTTCCTCACATTTCTGTGGCAGAAAGTTCTGGAATCTGAGAGGAGCCACGAATTTCCTTCCACCCAGCGTTCCCCCACGTCTCCCGATAAAAATGATACCTCACTTGTGTGGGTAGGCCTAGCGCCCGCGACAGGAAATGCCCCAAAGCGCAACGTGGACACAGCCAAATTGGGTGAAGGAAAACAGAGGTGTTTTTTGCAAAGTGCCTACCTGTAGATTTTGGCCTGTAGCTCAGCCGCCACCTAGGGAAACCTACCAAACCTGTGCATTTCTGAAAACTAGAGACCTAGGGGAATCCAGATGGGGTGACTTGTGTGGCTCGGACCAGGTTCTGTTACCCAGAATCCTTTGCAAACCTCAAAATTTGGCTAAAAATACACATGTTCCTCACATTTCTGTGGCAGAAAGTTCTGGAATCTGAGAGGAGCCACGAATTTCCTTCCACCCAGCGTTCCCCCCACGTCTCCCGATAAAAATGACACCTCACTTGTGTGGGTAGGCCTAGCGCCCGCGACAGGAAATGCCCCAAAGCGCAACGTGGACACAGCCAAATTGGTGAAGGAAAACAGAGGTGTTTTTTGCAAAGTGCCTACCTGTAGATTTTGGCCTGTAGCTCAGCCGCCACCTAGGGAAACCTACCAAACCTGTGCATTTCTGAAAACTAGAGACCTAGGGGAATCCAAGATGGGGTGACTTGTGTGGCCCGGACCAGGTTCTGTTACCCAGAATCCTTTGCAAACCTCAAAATTTGGCTAAAAAAACACATGTTCCTCACATTTCTGTGGCAGAAAGTTCTGGAATCTGAGAGGAGCCACGAATTTCCTTCCACCCAGCGTTCCCCCACGTCTCCCGATAAAAATGATACCTCACTTGTGTGGGTAGGCCTAGCGCCCGCGACAGGAAATGCCCCAAAGTGCAACGTGGACACAGCCAAATTGGTGAAGGAAAACAGTGGTGTTTTTTGCAAAGTGCCTACCTGTAGATTTTGGCCTGTAGCTCAGCCGCCACCTAGGGAAACCTACCAAACCTGTGCATTTCTGAAAACTAGAGACCTAGGGGAATCCAAGATGGGGTGACTTGTGTGGCTCGGACCAGGTTCTGTTACCCAGAATCCTTTGCAAACCTCAAAATTTGGCTAAAAATACACATGTTCCTCACATTTCTGTGGCAGAAAGTTCTGGAATCTGAGAGGAGCCACGAATTTCCTTCCACCCAGCGTTCCCCACGTCTCCCGATAAAAATGATACCTCACTTGTGTGGGTAGGCCTAGCGCCCGCGACAGGAAATGCCCCCAAAGCGCAACGTGGACACAGCCAAATTGGTGAAGGAAAACAGAGGTGTTTTTTGCAAAGTGCCTACCTGTAGATTGTGGCCTGTAGCTCAGCCGCCACCTAGGGAAACCTACCAAACCTGTGCATTTCTGAAAACTAGAGACCTAGGGGAATCCAAGATGGGGTGACTTGTGTGGCTCGGACCAGGTTCTGTTACCCAGAATCCTTTGCAAACCTCAAAATTTGGCTAAAAAAACACATGTTCCTCACATTTCTGTGGCAGAAAGTTCTGGAATCTGAGAGGAGCCACGAATTTCCTTCCACCCAGCGTTCCCCCACATCTCCCGATAAAAATGATACCTCACTTGTGTGGGTAGGCCTAGCGCCCGCGACAGGAAACGCCCCAAAGCGCAACGTGGACACAGCCAAATTGGTGAAGGAAAACAGAGGTGTTTTTTGCAAAGTGCCTACCTGTAGATTTTGGCCTGTAGCTCAGCCGCCACCTAGGGAAACCTACCAAACCTGTGCATTTCTGAAAACTAGAGACCTAGGGGAATCCAAGATGGGGTGACTTGTGTGGCTCGGACCAGGTTCTGTTACCCAGAATCCTTTGCAAACCTCAAAATTTGGCTAAAAATACACATGTTCCTCACATTTCTGTGGCAGAAAGTTCTGGAATCTGAGAGGAGCCACGAATTTCCTTCCACCCAGCGTTCCCCCACGTCTCCCGATAAAAATGATACCTCACTTGTTTGGGTAGGCCTAGCGCCCGCGACAGGAAATGCCCCAAAGCGCAACGTGGACACAGCCAAATTGGTGAAGGAAAACGGAGGTGTTTTTTTGCAAAGTGCCTACCTGTAGATTTTGGCCTGTAGCTCAGCCGCCACCTAGGGAAACCTACCAAACCTGTGCATTTCTGAAAACTAGAGACCTAGGGGAATCCAAGATGGGGTGACTTGTGTGGCCCGGACCAGGTTCTGTTACCCAGAATCCTTTGCAAACCTCAAAATTTGGCTAAAAAAACACATGTTCCTCACATTTCTGTGGCAGAAAGTTCTGGAATCTGAGAGGAGCCACGAATTTCCTTCCACCCAGCGTTCCCCCACGTCTCCCTGTAAAAATGATACCTCACTTGTGTGGGTAGGCCTAGCGCCCGCGACAGGAAACGCCCCAAAGTGCAACGTGGACACAGCCAAATTGGTGAAGGAAAACAGAGGTGTTTTTTGCAAAGTGCCTACCTGTAGATTTTGGCCTGTAGCTCAGCCGCCACCTAGGGAAACCTACCAAACCTGTGCATTTCTGAAAACTAGAGACCTAGGGGAATCCAAGATGGGGTGACTTGTGTGGCTCGGACCATGTTATGTTACCCAGAATCCTTTGCAAACCTCAAAATTTGGCTAAAAAAACACATGTTTCTCACATTTCTGTGGCAGAAAGTTCTGGAATCTGAGAGGAGCCACGAATTTCCTTCCACCCAGCGTTCCCCCACGTCTCCCGATAAAAATGATACCTCACTTGTGTGGGTAGGCCTAGCGCCCGCGACAGAAAATGCCCCAAAGCGCAACGTGGACACAGCCAAATTGGTGAAGGAAAACAGAGGTGTTTTTTGCAAAGTGCCTACCTGTAGATTTTGGCCTGTAGCTCAGCCGCCACCTAGGGAAACCTACCAAACCTGTGCATTTCTGAAAACTAGAGACCTAGGGGAGTCCAAGATGGGGTGACTTGTGTGGCCCGGACCAGGTTCTGTTACCCAGAATCCTTTGCAAACCTCACAATTTGGCTAAAAAAACACATGTTCCTCACATTTCTGTGGCAGAAAGTTCTGGAATCTGAGAGGAGCCACGAATTTCCTTCCACCCAGCGTTCCCCCACGTCTCCCGATAAAAATGATACCTCACTTGTGTGGGTAGGCCTAGCGCCCGCGACAGGAAATGCCCCAAAGCGCAACGTGGACACAGCCAAATTGGTGAAGGAAAACAGAGGTGTTTTTTGCATAGTGCCTACCTGTAGATTTTGGCCTGTAGCTCAGCCGCCACCTAGGGAAACCTACCAAACCTGTGCATTTCTGAAAACTAGAGACCTAGGGGAATCCAAGATGGGGTGACTTGTGTGGCTCGGACCAGGTTCTGTTACCCAGAATCCTTTGCAAACCTCAAAATTTGGCTAAAAATACACATGTTCCTCACATTTCTGTGGCAGAAAGTTCTGGAATCTGAGAGGAGCCACGAATTTCCTTCCACCCAGCGTTCCCCCACGTCTCCCGATAAAAATGATACCTCACTTGTGTGGGTAGGCCTAGCGCCCGCGACAGGAAATGCCCAAAGCGCAACGTGGACACAGCCAAATTGGTGAAGGAAAACAGAGGTGTTTTTTGCAAAGTGCCTACCTGTAGATTTTGGCCTGTAGCTCAGCCGCCACCTAGGGAAACCTACCAAACCTGTGCATTTCTGAAAACTAGAGACCTAGGGGAATCCAAGATGGGGTGACTTGTGTGGCCCGGACCAGGTTCTGTTACCCAGAATCCTTTGCAAACCTCAAAATTTGGCTAAAAAAACACATGTTCCTCACATTTCTGTGGCAGAAAGTTCTGGAATCTGAGAGGAGCCACGAATTTCCTTCCACCCAGCGTTCCCACACGTCTCCCGATAAAAATGATACCTCACTTGTGTGGGTAGGCCTAGCGCCCGCGACAGGAAATGCCCCAAAGCGCAACGTGGACACAGCCAAATTGGTGAAGGAAAACAGAGGTGTTTTTTGCAAAGTGCCTACCTGTAGATTTTGGCCTGTAGCTCAGCCGCCACCTAGGGAAACCTACCAAACCTGTGCATTTCTGAAAACTAGAGACCTAGGGGAATCCAAGATGGGGTGACTTGTGTGGCTCGGACCAGGTTCTGTTACCCAGAATCCTTTGCAAACCTCAAAATTTGGCTAAAAAAACACATGTTCCTCACATTTCTGTGGCAGAAAGTTCTGGAATCTGAGAGGAGCCACGAATTTCCTTCCACCCAGCGTTCCCCCACATCTCCCGATAAAAATGATACCTCACTTGTGTGGGTAGGCCTAGCGCCCGCGACAGGAAACGCCCCAAAGCGCAACGTGGACACAGCCAAATTGGTGAAGGAAAACAGAGGTGTTTTTTGCAAAGTGCCTACCTGTAGATTTTGGCCTGTAGCTCAGCCGCCACCTAGGGAAACCTACCAAACCTGTGCATTTCTGAAAACTAGAGACCTAGGGGAATCCAAGATGGGGTGACTTGTGTGGCTCGGACCAGGTTCTGTTACCCAGAATCCTTTGCAAACCTCAAAATTTGGCTAAAAATACACATGTTCCTCACATTTCTGTGGCAGAAAGTTCTGGAATCTGAGAGGAGCCACGAATTTCCTTCCACCCAGCGTTCCCCCACGTCTCCCGATAAAAATGATACCTCACTTGTTTGGGTAGGCCTAGCGCCCGCGACAGGAAATGCCCCAAAGCGCAACGTGGACACAGCCAAATTGGTGAAGGAAAACGGAGGTGTTTTTTGCAAAGTGCCTACCTGTAGATTTTGGCCTGTAGCTCAGCCGCCACCTAGGGAAACCTACCAAACCTGTGCATTTCTGAAAACTAGAGACCTAGGGGAATCCAAGATGGGGTGACTTGTGTGGCCCGGACCAGGTTCTGTTACCCAGAATCCTTTGCAAACCTCACAATTTGACTAAAAAAACACATGTTCCTCACATTTCTGTGGCAGAAAGTTCTGGAATCTGAGAGGAGCCACGAATTTCCTTCCACCCAGCGTTCCCCCACGTCTCCCAATAAAAATGATACTTCACTTGTGTGGGTAGGCCTAGCGCCCGCGACAGGAAATGCCCCAAAGCGCAACGTGGACACAGCCAAATTGGTGAAGGAAAACAGAGGTGTTTTTTGCAAAGTGCCTACCTGTAGATTTTGGCCTGTAGCTCAGCCGCCACCTAGGGAAACCTACCAAACCTGTGCATTTCTGAAAACTAGAGACCTAGGGGAATCCAAGATGGGGTGACTTGTGTGGCTCGGACCAGGTTCTGTTACCCAGAATCCTTTGCAAACCTCAAAATTTGGCTAAAAAAACACATGTTCCTCACATTTCTGTGGCAGAAAGTTCTGGAATCTGAGAGGAGCCACGAATTTCCTTCCACCCAGCGTTCCCCCACGTCTCCCGATAAAAATGATACCTCACTTGTGTGGGTAGGCCTAGCGCCCGCGACAGGAAACGCCCCAAAGCGCAACGTGGACACAGCCAAATTGGTGAAGGAAAACAGAGGTGTTTTTTGCAAAGTGCCTACCTGTAGATTTTGGCCTGTAGCTCAGCCGCCACCTAGGGAAACCTACCAAACCTGTGCATTTCTGAAAACTAGAGACCTAGGGGAATCCAAGATGGGGTGACTTGTGTGGCTCGGACCAGGTTCTGTTACCCAGAATCCTTTGCAAACCTCAAAATTTGGCTAAACAAACACATGTTCCTCACATTTCTGTGGCAGAAAGTTCTGGAATCTGAGAGGAGCCACGAATTTCCTTCCATCCAGCGTTCCCCCACATCTCCCGATAAAAATGATACCTCACTTGTGTGGGTAGGCCTAGCGCCCGCGACAGGAAACGCCCCAAAGCGCAACGTGGACACTGCCAAATTGGTGAAGGAAAACAGAGGTGTTTTTTGCAAAGTGCCTACCTGTAGATTTTGGCCTGTAGCTCAGCCGCCACCTAGGGAAACCTACCAAACCTGTGCATTTCTGAAAACTAGAGACCTAGGGGAATCCAAGATGGGGTGACTTGTGTGGCTCGGACCAGGTTCTGTTACCCAGAATCCTTTGCAAACCTCAACATTTGGCTAAAAATACACATGTTCCTCACATTTCTGTGGCAGAAAGTTCTGGAATCTGAGAGGAGCCACGAATTTCCTTCCACCCAGCGTTCCCCCACGTCTCCCGATAAAAATGATACCTCACTTGTGTGGGTAGGTCTAGCGCCCGCGACAGGAAATGCCCCAAAGCGCAACGTGGACACAGCCAAATTGGTGAAGGAAAACGGAGGTGTTTTTTGCAAAGTGCCTACCTGTAGATTTTGGCCTGTAGCTCAGCCGCCACCTAGGGAAACCTACCAAACCTGTGCATTTCTGAAAACTAGAGACCTAGGGGAATCCAAGATGGGGTGACTTGTGTGGCCCGGACCAGGTTCTGTTACCCAGAATCCTTTGCAAACCTCAAAATTTGGCTAAAAAAACAAATGTTCCTCACATTTCTGTGGCAGAAAGTTCTGGAATCTGAGAGGAGCCACGAATTTCCTTCCACCCAGCGTTCCCCCACGTCTCCCGGTAAAAATGATACCTCACTTGTGTGGGTAGGCCTAGCGCCCGCGACAGGAAACGCCCCAAAGCGCAACGTGGACACAGCCACATTGGTGAAGGAAAACAGAGGTGTTTTTTGCAAAGTGCCTACCTGTAGATTTTGGCCTGTAGCTCAGCCGCCACCTAGGGAAACCTACCAAACCTGTGCATTTCTGAAAACTAGAGACCTAGGGGAATCCAAGACTTGTGTGGCTCGGACCATGTTATGTTACCCAGAATCCTTTGGAAACCTCAAAATTTGGCTAAAAAAACACATGTTTCTCACATTTCTGTGGCAGAAAGTTCTGGAATCTGAGAGGAGCCACGAATTTCCTTCCACCCAGCGTTCCCCCACGTCTCCCGATAAAAATTATACCTCACTTGTGTGGGTAGGCCTAGCGCCCGCGACAGAAAATGCCCCAAAGCGCAACGTGGACACAGCCAAATTGGTGAAGGAAAACAGAGGTGTTTTTTGCAAAGTGCCTACCTGTAGATTTTGGCCTGTAGCTCAGCCGCCACCTAGGGAAACCTACCAAACCTGTGCATTTCTGAAAACTAGAGACCTAGGGGAATCCAAGATGGGGTGACTTGTGTGGCCCGGACCAGGTTCTGTTACCCAGAATCCTTTGCAAACCTCACAATTTGACTAAAAAAACACATGTTCCTCACATTTCTGTGGCAGAAAGTTCTGGAATCTGAGAGGAGCCACGAATTTCCTTCCACCCAGCGTTCCCCCACGTCTCCCGATAAAAATGATACCTCACTTGTGTGGGTAGGCCTAGCGCCCGCGACAGGAAATGCCCCAAAGCGCAACGTGGACACAGCCAAATTGGTGAAGGAAAACAGAGGTGTTTTTTGCAAAGTGCCTACCTGTAGATTTTGGCCTGTAGCTCAGCCGCCACCTAGGGAAACCTACCAAACCTGTGCATTTCTGAAAACTAGAGACCTAGGGGAATCCAAGATGGGCTGACTTGTGTGGCTCGGACCAGGTTCTGTTACCCAGAATCCTTTGCAAACCTCAAAATTTGGCTAAAAATACACATGTTCCTCACATTTCTGTGGCAGAAAGTTCTGGAATCTGAGAGGAGCCACGAATTTCCTTCCACCCAGCGTTCCCCCACGTCTCCCGATAAAAATGACACCTCACTTGTGTGGGTAGGCCTAGCGCCCGCGACAGGAAATGCCCCAAAGCGCAACGTGGACACAGCCAAATTGGTGAAGGAAAACAGAGGTGTTTTTTGCAAAGTGCCTACCTGTAGATTTTGGCCTGTAGCTCAGCCGCCACCTAGGGAAACCTACCAAACCTGTGCATTTCTGAAAACTAGAGACCTAGGGGAATCCAAGATGGGGTGACTTGTGTGGCCCGGACCAGGTTCTGTTACCCAGAATCCTTTGCAAACCTCAAAATTTGGCTAAAAAAACACATGTTCCTCACATTTCTGTGGCAGAAAGTTCTGGAATCTGAGAGGAGCCACGAATTTCCTTCCACCCAGCGTTCCCCCACGTCTCCCGATAAAAATGATACCTCACTTGTGTGGGTAGGCCTAGCGCCCGCGACAGGAAATGCCCCAAAGTGCAACGTGGACACAGCCAAATTGGTGAAGGAAAACAGTGGTGTTTTTTGCAAAGTGCCTACCTGTAGATTTTGGCCTGTAGCTCAGCCGCCACCTAGGGAAACCTACCAAACCTGTGCATTTCTGAAAACTAGAGACCTAGGGGAATCCAAGATGGGGTGACTTGTGTGGCTCGGACCAGGTTCTGTTACCCAGAATCCTTTGCAAACCTCAAAATTTGGCTAAAAATACACATGTTCCTCACATTTCTGTGGCAGAAAGTTCTGGAATCTGAGAGGAGCCACGAATTTCCTTCCACCCAGCGTTCCCCCACGTCTCCCGATAAAAATGATACCTCACTTGTGTGGGTAGGCCTAGCGCCCGCGACAGGAAATGCCCCAAAGCGCAACGTGGACACAGCCAAATTGGTGAAGGAAAACAGAGGTGTTTTTTGCAAAGTGCCTACCTGTAGATTTTGGCCTGTAGCTCAGCCGCCACCTAGGGAAACCTACCAAACCTGTGCATTTCTGAAAACTAGAGACCTAGGGGAATCCAAGATGGGGTGACTTGTGTGGCTCGGACCAGGTTCTGTTACCCAGAATCCTTTGCAAACCTCAAAATTTGGCTAAAAAAACACATGTTCCTCACATTTCTGTGGCAGAAAGTTCTGGAATCTGAGAGGAGCCACGAATTTCCTTCCACCCAGCGTTCCCCCACATCTCCCGATAAAAATGATACCTCACTTGTGTGGGTAGGCCTAGCGCCCGCGACAGGAAACGCCCCAAAGCGCAACGTGGACACAGCCAAATTGGTGAAGGAAAACAGAGGTGTTTTTTGCAAAGTGCCTACCTGTAGATTTTGGCCTGTAGCTCAGCCGCCACCTAGGGAAACCTACCAAACCTGTGCATTTCTGAAAACTAGAGACCTAGGGGAATCCACGATGGGGTGACTTGTGTGGCTCGGACCAGGTTCTGTTACCCAGAATCCTTTGCAAACCTCAAAATTTGGCTAAAAAACACATGTTTCTCACATTTCTGTGGCAGAAAGTTCTGGAATCTGAGAGGAGCCACAAATTTCCTTCCACCCAGCGTTCCCCCACGTCTCCCAATAAAAATGATACTTCACTTGTGTGGGTAGGCCTAGCGCCCGCGACAGGAAATGCCCCAAAGCGCAACGTGGACACAGCCAAATTGGTGAAGGAAAACAGAGGTGTTTTTTGCAAAGTGCCTACCTGTAGATTTTGGCCTGTAGCTCAGCCGCCACCTAGGGAAACCTACCAAACCTGTGCATTTCTGAAAACTAGAGACCTAGGGGAATCCAAGATGGGGTGACTTGTGTGGCTCGGACCAGGTTCTGTTACCCAGAATCCTTTGCAAACCTCAAAATTTGGCTAAAAAAACACATGTTCCTCACATTTCTGTGGCAGAAAGTTCTGGAATCTGAGAGGAGCCACGAATTTCCTTCCACCCAGCGTTCCCCCACGTCTCCCGATAAAAATGATACCTCACTTGTGTGGGTAGGCCTAGCGCCCGCGACAGGAAACGCCCCAAAGCGCAACGTGGACACAGCCAAATTGGTGAAGGAAAACAGAGGTGTTTTTTGCAAAGTGCCTACCTGTAGATTTTGGCCTGTAGCTCAGCCGCCACCTAGGGAAACCTACCAAACCTGTGCATTTCTGAAAACTAGAGACCTAGGGGAATCCAAGATGGGGTGACTTGTGTGGCTCGGACCAGGTTCTGTTACCCAGAATCCTTTGCAAACCTCAAAATTTGGCTAAACAAACACATGTTCCTCACATTTCTGTGGCAGAAAGTTCTGGAATCTGAGAGGAGCCACGAATTTCCTTCCATCCAGCGTTCCCCCACATCTCCCGATAAAAATGATACCTCACTTGTGTGGGTAGGCCTAGCGCCCGCGACAGGAAACGCCCCAAAGCGCAACGTGGACACTGCCAAATTGGTGAAGGAAAACAGAGGTGTTTTTTGCAAAGTGCCTACCTGTAGATTTTGGCCTGTAGCTCAGCCGCCACCTAGGGAAACCTACCAAACCTGTGCATTTCTGAAAACTAGAGACCTAGGGGAATCCAAGATGGGGTGACTTGTGTGGCTCAGACCAGGTTCTGTTACCCAGAATCCTTTGCAAACCTCAACATTTGGCTAAAAATACACATGTTCCTCACATTTCTGTGGCAGAAAGTTCTGGAATCTGAGAGGAGCCACGAATTTCCTTCCACCCAGCGTTCCCCCACGTCTCCCGATAAAAATGATACCTCACTTGTGTGGGTAGGTCTAGCGCCCGCGACAGGAAATGCCCCAAAGCGCAACGTGGACACAGCCAAATTGGTGAAGGAAAACGGAGGTGTTTTTTGCAAAGTGCCTACCTGTAGATTTTGGCCTGTAGCTCAGCCGCCACCTAGGGAAACCTACCAAACCTGTGCATTTCTGAAAACTAGAGACCTAGGGGAATCCAAGATGGGGTGACTTGTGTGGCCCGGACCAGGTTCTGTTACCCAGAATCCTTTGCAAACCTCAAAATTTGGCTAAAAAAACAAATGTTCCTCACATTTCTGTGGCAGAAAGTTCTGGAATCTGAGAGGAGCCACGAATTTCCTTCCACCCAGCGTTCCCCCACGTCTCCCGGTAAAAATGATACCTCACTTGTGTGGGTAGGCCTAGCGCCCGCGACAGGAAACGCCCCAAAGCGCAACGTGGACACAGCCACATTGGTGAAGGAAAACAGAGGTGTTTTTTGCAAAGTGCCTACCTGTAGATTTTGGCCTGTAGCTCAGCCGCCACCTAGGGAAACCTACCAAACCTGTGCATTTCTGAAAACTAGAGACCTAGGGGAATCCAAGACTTGTGTGGCTCGGACCATGTTATGTTACCCAGAATCCTTTGGAAACCTCAAAATTTGGCTAAAAAAACACATGTTTCTCACATTTCTGTGGCAGAAAGTTCTGGAATCTGAGAGGAGCCACGAATTTCCTTCCACCCAGCGTTCCCCCACGTCTCCCGATAAAAATTATACCTCACTTGTGTGGGTAGGCCTAGCGCCCGCGACAGAAAATGCCCCAAAGCGCAACGTGGACACAGCCAAATTGGTGAAGGAAAACAGAGGTGTTTTTTGCAAAGTGCCTACCTGTAGATTTTGGCCTGTAGCTCAGCCGCCACCTAGGGAAACCTACCAAACCTGTGCATTTCTGAAAACTAGAGACCTAGGGGAATCCAAGATGGGGTGACTTGTGTGGCCCGGACCAGGTTCTGTTACCCAGAATCCTTTGCAAACCTCACAATTTGACTAAAAAAACACATGTTCCTCACATTTCTGTGGCAGAAAGTTCTGGAATCTGAGAGGAGCCACGAATTTCCTTCCACCCAGCGTTCCCCCACGTCTCCCGATAAAAATGATACCTCACTTGTGTGGGTAGGCCTAGCGCCCGCGACAGGAAATGCCCCAAAGCGCAACGTGGACACAGCCAAATTGGTGAAGGAAAACAGAGGTGTTTTTTGCAAAGTGCCTACCTGTAGATTTTGGCCTGTAGCTCAGCCGCCACCTAGGGAAACCTACCAAACCTGTGCATTTCTGAAAACTAGAGACCTAGGGGAATCCAAGATGGGGTGACTTGTGTGGCTCGGACCAGGTTCTGTTACCCAGAATCCTTTGCAAACCTCAAAATTTGGCTAAAAATACACATGTTCCTCACATTTCTGTGGCAGAAAGTTCTGGAATCTGAGAGGAGCCACGAATTTCCTTCCACCCAGCGTTCCCCCACGTCTCCCGATAAAAATGACACCTCACTTGTGTGGGTAGGCCTAGCGCCCGCGACAGGAAATGCCCCAAAGCGCAACGTGGACACAGCCAAATTGGTGAAGGAAAACAGAGGTGTTTTTTGCAAAGTGCCTACCTGTAGATTTTGGCCTGTAGCTCAGCCGCCACCTAGGGAAACCTACCAAACCTGTGCATTTCTGAAAACTAGAGACCTAGGGGAATCCAAGATGGGGTGACTTGTGTGGCCCGGACCAGGTTCTGTTACCCAGAATCCTTTGCAAACCTCAAAATTTGGCTAAAAAAACACATGTTCCTCACATTTCTGTGGCAGAAAGTTCTGGAATCTGAGAGGAGCCACGAATTTCCTTCCACCCAGCGTTCCCCCACGTCTCCCGATAAAAATGATACCTCACTTGTGTGGGTAGGCCTAGCGCCCGCGACAGGAAATGCCCCAAAGTGCAACGTGGACACAGCCAAATTGGTGAAGGAAAACAGTGGTGTTTTTTGCAAAGTGCCTACCTGTAGATTTTGGCCTGTAGCTCAGCCGCCACCTAGGGAAACCTACCAAACCTGTGCATTTCTGAAAACTAGAGACCTAGGGGAATCCAAGATGGGGTGACTTGTGTGGCTCGGACCAGGTTCTGTTACCCAGAATCCTTTGCAAACCTCAAAATTTGGCTAAAAATACACATGTTCCTCACATTTCTGTGGCAGAAAGTTCTGGAATCTGAGAGGAGCCACGAATTTCCTTCCACCCAGCGTTCCCCCACGTCTCCCGATAAAAATGATACCTCACTTGTGTGGGTAGGCCTAGCGCCCGCGACAGGAAATGCCCCAAAGCGCAACGTGGACACAGCCAAATTGGTGAAGGAAAACAGAGGTGTTTTTTGCAAAGTGCCTACCTGTAGATTGTGGCCTGTAGCTCAGCCGCCACCTAGGGAAACCTACCAAACCTGTGCATTTCTGAAAACTAGAGACCTAGGGGAATCCAAGATGGGGTGACTTGTGTGGCTCGGACCAGGTTCTGTTACCCAGAATCCTTTGCAAACCTCAAAATTTGGCTAAAAAAACACATGTTCCTCACATTTCTGTGGCAGAAAGTTCTGGAATCTGAGAGGAGCCACGAATTTCCTTCCACCCAGCGTTCCCCCACATCTCCCGATAAAAATGATACCTCACTTGTGTGGGTAGGCCTAGCGCCCGCGACAGGAAACGCCCCAAAGCGCAACGTGGACACAGCCAAATTGGTGAAGGAAAACAGAGGTGTTTTTTGCAAAGTGCCTACCTGTAGATTTTGGCCTGTAGCTCAGCCGCCACCTAGGGAAACCTACCAAACCTGTGCATTTCTGAAAACTAGAGACCTAGGGGAATCCAAGATGGGGTGACTTGTGTGGCTCGGACCAGGTTCTGTTACCCAGAATCCTTTGCAAACCTCAAAATTTGGCTAAAAATACACATGTTCCTCACATTTCTGTGGCAGAAAGTTCTGGAATCTGAGAGGAGCCACGAATTTCCTTCCACCCAGCGTTCCCCCACGTCTCCCGATAAAAATGATACCTCACTTGTTTGGGTAGGCCTAGCGCCCGCGACAGGAAATGCCCCAAAGCGCAACGTGGACACAGCCAAATTGGTGAAGGAAAACGGAGGTGTTTTTTGCAAAGTGCCTACCTGTAGATTTTGGCCTGTAGCTCAGCCGCCACCTAGGGAAACCTACCAAACCTGTGCATTTCTGAAAACTAGAGACCTAGGGGAATCCAAGATGGGGTGACTTGTGTGGCCCGGACCAGGTTCTGTTACCCAGAATCCTTTGCAAACCTCAAAATTTGGCTAAAAAAACACATGTTCCTCACATTTCTGTGGCAGAAAGTTCTGGAATCTGAGAGGAGCCACGAATTTCCTTCCACCCAGCGTTCCCCCACGTCTCCCTGTAAAAATGATACCTCACTTGTGTGGGTAGGCCTAGCGCCCGCGACAGGAAACGCCCCAAAGTGCAACGTGGACACAGCCAAATTGGTGAAGGAAAACAGAGGTGTTTTTTGCAAAGTGCCTACCTGTAGATTTTGGCCTGTAGCTCAGCCGCCACCTAGGGAAACCTACCAAACCTGTGCATTTCTGAAAACTAGAGACCTAGGGGAATCCAAGATGGGGTGACTTGTGTGGCTCGGACCATGTTATGTTACCCAGAATCCTTTGCAAACCTCAAAATTTGGCTAAAAAAACACATGTTTCTCACATTTCTGTGGCAGAAAGTTCTGGAATCTGAGAGGAGCCACGAATTTCCTTCCACCCAGCGTTCCCCCACGTCTCCCGATAAAAATGATACCTCACTTGTGTGGGTAGGCCTAGCGCCCGCGACAGAAAATGCCCCAAAGCGCAACGTGGACACAGCCAAATTGGTGAAGGAAAACAGAGGTGTTTTTTGCAAAGTGCCTACCTGTAGATTTTGGCCTGTAGCTCAGCCGCCACCTAGGGAAACCTACCAAACCTGTGCATTTCTGAAAACTAGAGACCTAGGGGAGTCCAAGATGGGGTGACTTGTGTGGCCCGGACCAGGTTCTGTTACCCAGAATCCTTTGCAAACCTCACAATTTGGCTAAAAAAACACATGTTCCTCACATTTCTGTGGCAGAAAGTTCTGGAATCTGAGAGGAGCCACGAATTTCCTTCCACCCAGCGTTCCCCCACGTCTCCCGATAAAAATGATACCTCACTTGTGTGGGTAGGCCTAGCGCCCGCGACAGGAAATGCCCCAAAGCGCAACGTGGACACAGCCAAATTGGTGAAGGAAAACAGAGGTGTTTTTTGCATAGTGCCTACCTGTAGATTTTGGCCTGTAGCTCAGCCGCCACCTAGGGAAACCTACCAAACCTGTGCATTTCTGAAAACTAGAGACCTAGGGGAATCCAAGATGGGGTGACTTGTGTGGCTCGGACCAGGTTCTGTTACCCAGAATCCTTTGCAAACCTCAAAATTTGGCTAAAAATACACATGTTCCTCACATTTCTGTGGCAGAAAGTTCTGGAATCTGAGAGGAGCCACGAATTTCCTTCCACCCAGCGTTCCCCCACGTCTCCCGATAAAAATGATACCTCACTTGTGTGGGTAGGCCTAGCGCCCGCGACAGGAAATGCCCAAAGCGCAACGTGGACACAGCCAAATTGGTGAAGGAAAACAGAGGTGTTTTTTGCAAAGTGCCTACCTGTAGATTTTGGCCTGTAGCTCAGCCGCCACCTAGGGAAACCTACCAAACCTGTGCATTTCTGAAAACTAGAGACCTAGGGGAATCCAAGATGGGGTGACTTGTGTGGCCCGGACCAGGTTCTGTTACCCAGAATCCTTTGCAAACCTCAAAATTTGGCTAAAAAAACACATGTTCCTCACATTTCTGTGGCAGAAAGTTCTGGAATCTGAGAGGAGCCACGAATTTCCTTCCACCCAGCGTTCCCACACGTCTCCCGATAAAAATGATACCTCACTTGTGTGGGTAGGCCTAGCGCCCGCGACAGGAAATGCCCCAAAGCGCAACGTGGACACAGCCAAATTGGTGAAGGAAAACAGAGGTGTTTTTTGCAAAGTGCCTACCTGTAGATTTTGGCCTGTAGCTCAGCCGCCACCTAGGGAAACCTACCAAACCTGTGCATTTCTGAAAACTAGAGACCTAGGGGAATCCAAGATGGGGTGACTTGTGTGGCTCGGACCAGGTTCTGTTACCCAGAATCCTTTGCAAACCTCAAAATTTGGCTAAAAATACACATGTTCCTCACATTTCTGTGGCAGAAAGTTCTGGAATCTGAGAGGAGCCACGAATTTCCTTCCACCCAGCGTTCCCCCACGTCTCCCGATAAAAATGCTACCTCACTTGTGTGGGTAGGCCTAGCGCCCGCGACAGGAAATGCCCCAAAGCGCAACGTGGACACAGCCAAATTGGTGAAGGAAAACAGAGGTGTTTTTAGCAAAGTGCCTACCTGTAGATTTTGGCCTGTAGCTCAGCCGCCACCTAGGGAAACCTACCAAACCTGTGCATTTCTGAAAACTAGAGACCTAGGGGAATCCAAGATGGGGTGACTTGTGTGGCCCGGACCAGGTTCTGTTACCCAGAATCCTTTGCAAACCTCAAAATTTGGCTAAAAAAACACATGTTCCTCACATTTCTGTGGCAGAAAGTTCTGGAATCTGAGAGGAGCCACGAATTTCCTTCCACCCAGCGTTCCCCCACGTCTCCCGATAAAAATGATACCTCACTTGTGTGGGTAGGCCTAGCGCCCGCGACAGGAAATGCCCCAAAGCGCAACGTGGACACAGCCAAATTGGTGAAGGAAAACAGAGGTGTTTTTTGAAAGTGCCTACCTGTAGATTTTGGCTTGTAGCTCCGCCGCCACCTAGGGAAACCTACCAAACCTGTGCATTTCTGAAAAGTAGAGACCTAGGGGAATCCAAGATGTGGTGACTTGTGTGGCTCGGACCAGGTTCTGTTACCCAGAATCCTTTGCAAACCTCAACATTTGGCTAAAAAAACACATGTTCCTCACATTTCTGTGGCAGAAAGTTCTGGAATCTGAGAGGAGCCACGAATTTCCTTCCACCCAGCGTTCCCCCACGTCTCCCAATAAAAATCATACCTCACTTGTGTGGGTAGGCCTAGCGCCCGCGACAGGAAATGCCCCAAAGCACAACGTGGACACAGCCAAATTGGTGAAGGAAAACAGAGGTGTTTTTTGCAAAGTGCCTACCTGTAGATTTTGGCCTGTAGCTCAACCGCCACCTAGGGAAACCTACCAAACCTGTGCATTTCTGAAAACTAGAGACCTAGGGGAATCCAAGATGGGGTGACTTGTGTGGTCCGGACCAGGTTCTGTTACCCAGAATCCTTTGCAAACCTCAAAATTTGGCTAAAAAAACACATGTTCCTCACATTTCTGTGGCAGAAAGTTCTGGAATCTGAGAGGAGCCACGAATTTCCTTCCACCCAGCGTTCCCCCACGTCTCCCGGTAAAAATGATACCTCACTTGTGTGGGTAGGCCTAGCGCCCGCGACAGGAAACGCCCCAAAGCGCAACGTGGACACAGCCACATTGGTGAAGGAAAACAGAGGTGTTTTTTGCAAATTGCCTACCTGTAGATTTTGGCCTGTAGCTCAGCCGCCACCTAGGGAAACCTACCAAACCTGTGCATTTCTGAAAACTAGAGACCTAGGGGAATCCAAGATGGGGTGACTTGTGTGGCTCGGACCATGTTATGTTACCCAGAATCCTTTGGAAACCTCAAAATTTGGCTAAAAAAACACATGTTTCTCACATTTCTGTGGCAGAAAGTTCTGGAATCTGAGAGGAGCCACGAATTTCCTTCCACCCAGCGTTCCCCCACGTCTCCCGATAAAAATGATACCTCACTTGTGTGGGTAGGCCTAGCGCCCGCGACAGAAAATGCCCCAAAGCGCAACATGTACACAGCCAAATTGGTGAAGGAAAACAGAGGTGTTTTTTGCAAAGTGCCTACCTGTAGATTTTGGCCTGTAGCTCAGCCGCCACCTAGGGAAACCTACCAAACCTGTGCATTTCTGAAAACTAGAGACCTAGGGGAATCCAAGATGGGGTGACTTGTGTGGCTCGGACCAGGTTCTGTTACCCAGAATCCTTTGCAAACCTCAAAATTTGGCTAAAAATACACATGTTCCTCACATTTCTGTGGCAGAAAGTTCTGGAATCTGAGAGGAGCCACGAATTTCCTTCCACCCAGCGTTCCCCCACGTCTCCCGATAAAAATGATACCTCACTTGTGTGGGTAGGCCTAGCGCCCGCGACAGGAAATGCCCAAAGCGCAACGTGGACACAGCCAAATTGGTGAAGGAAAACAGAGGTGTTTTTTGCAAAGTGCCTACCTGTAGATTTTGGCCTGTAGCTCAGCCGCCACCTAGGGAAACCTACCAAACCTGTGCATTTCTGAAAACTAGAGACCTAGGGGAATCCAAGATGGGGTGACTTGTGTGGCCCGGACCAGGTTCTGTTACCCAGAATCCTTTGCAAACCTCAAAATTTGGCTAAAAAAACACATGTTCCTCACATTTCTGTGGCAGAAAGTTCTGGAATCTGAGAGGAGCCACGAATTTCCTTCCACCCAGCGTTCCCACACGTCTCCCGATAAAAATGATACCTCACTTGTGTGGGTAGGCCTAGCGCCCGCGACAGGAAATGCCCCAAAGCGCAACGTGGACACAGCCAAATTGGTGAAGGAAAACAGAGGTGTTTTTTGCAAAGTGCCTACCTGTAGATTTTGGCCTGTAGCTCAGCCGCCACCTAGGGAAACCTACCAAACCTGTGCATTTCTGAAAACTAGAGACCTAGGGGAATCCAAGATGGGGTGACTTGTGTGGCTCGGACCAGGTTCTGTTACCCAGAATCCTTTGCAAACCTCAAAATTTGGCTAAAAATACACATGTTCCTCACATTTCTGTGGCAGAAAGTTCTGGAATCTGAGAGGAGCCACGAATTTCCTTCCACCCAGCGTTCCCCCACGTCTCCCGATAAAAATGCTACCTCACTTGTGTGGGTAGGCCTAGCGCCCGCGACAGGAAATGCCCCAAAGCGCAACGTGGACACAGCCAAATTGGTGAAGGAAAACAGAGGTGTTTTTAGCAAAGTGCCTACCTGTAGATTTTGGCCTGTAGCTCAGCCGCCACCTAGGGAAACCTACCAAACCTGTGCATTTCTGAAAACTAGAGACCTAGGGGAATCCAAGATGGGGTGACTTGTGTGGCCCGGACCAGGTTCTGTTACCCAGAATCCTTTGCAAACCTCAAAATTTGGCTAAAAAAACACATGTTCCTCACATTTCTGTGGCAGAAAGTTCTGGAATCTGAGAGGAGCCACGAATTTCCTTCCACCCAGCGTTCCCCCACGTCTCCCGATAAAAATGATACCTCACTTGTGTGGGTAGGCCTAGCGCCCGCGACAGGAAATGCCCCAAAGCGCAACGTGGACACAGCCAAATTGGTGAAGGAAAACAGAGGTGTTTTTTGCAAAGTGCCTACCTGTAGATTTTGGCTTGTAGCTCCGCCGCCACCTAGGGAAACCTACCAAACCTGTGCATTTCTGAAAAGTAGAGACCTAGGGGAATCCAAGATGTGGTGACTTGTGTGGCTCGGACCAGGTTCTGTTACCCAGAATCCTTTGCAAACCTCAACATTTGGCTAAAAAAACACATGTTCCTCACATTTCTGTGGCAGAAAGTTCTGGAATCTGAGAGGAGCCACGAATTTCCTTCCACCCAGCGTTCCCACACGTCTCCCGATAAAAATGATACCTCACTTGTGTGGGTAGGCCTAGCGCCCGCGACAGGAAATGCCCCAAAGCGCAACGTGGACACAGCCAAATTGGTGAAGGAAAACAGAGGTGTTTTTTGCAAAGTGCCTACCTGTAGATTTTGGCCTGTAGCTCAGCCGCCACCTAGGGAAACCTACCAAACCTGTGCATTTCTGAAAACTAGAGACCTAGGGGAATCCAAGATGGGGTGACTTGTGTGGCTCGGACCAGGTTCTGTTACCCAGAATCCTTTGCAAACCTCAAAATTTGGCTAAAAATACACATGTTCCTCACATTTCTGTGGCAGAAAGTTCTGGAATCTGAGAGGAGCCACGAATTTCCTTCCACCCAGCGTTCCCCCACGTCTCCCGATAAAAATGCTACCTCACTTGTGTGGGTAGGCCTAGCGCCCGCGACAGGAAATGCCCCAAAGCGCAACGTGGACACAGCCAAATTGGTGAAGGAAAACAGAGGTGTTTTTAGCAAAGTGCCTACCTGTAGATTTTGGCCTGTAGCTCAGCCGCCACCTAGGGAAACCTACCAAACCTGTGCATTTCTGAAAACTAGAGACCTAGGGGAATCCAAGATGGGGTGACTTGTGTGGCTCGGACCATGTTATGTTACCCAGAATCCTTTGGAAACCTCAAAATTTGGCTAAAAAAACACATGTTTCTCACATTTCTGTGGCAGAAAGTTCTGGAATCTGAGAGGAGCCACGAATTTCCTTCCACCCAGCGTTCCCCCACGTCTCCCGATAAAAATGATACCTCACTTGTGTGGGTAGGCCTAGCGCCCGCGACAGAAAATGCCCCAAAGCGCAACATGTACACAGCCAAATTGGTGAAGGAAAACAGAGGTGTTTTTTGCAAAGTGCCTACCTGTAGATTTTGGCCTGTAGCTCAGCCGCCACCTAGGGAAACCTACCAAACCTGTGCATTTCTGAAAACTAGAGACCTAGGGGAGTCCAAGATGGGGTGACTTGTGTGGCCCGGACCAGGTTCTGTTACCCAGAATCCTTTGCAAACCTCACAATTTGGCTAAAAAAACACATGTTCCTCACATTTCTGTGGCAGAAAGTTCTGGAATCTGAGAGGAGCCACGAATTTCCTTCTACCCAGCGTTCCCCCACGTCTCCCGATAAAAATGATACCTCACTTGTGTGGGTAGGCCTAGCGCCCGCGACAGGAAATGCCCCAAAGCGCAACGTGGACACAGCCAAATTGGTGAAGGAAAACAGAGGTGTTTTTTGCATAGTGCCTACCTGTAGATGTTGGCCTGTAGCTCAGCCGCCACCTAGGGAAACCTACCAAACCTGTGCATTTCTGAAAACTAGAGACCTAGGGGAATCCAAGATGGGGTGACTTGTGTGGCTCGGACCAGGTTCTGTTACCCAGAATCCTTTGCAAACCTCAAAATTTGGCTAAAAATACACATGTTCCTCACATTTCTGTGGCAGAAAGTTCTGGAATCTGAGAGGAGCCACGAATTTCCTTCCACCCAGCGTTCCCCCACGTCTCCCGATAAAAATGATACCTCACTTGTGTGGGTAGGCCTAGCGCCCGCGACAGGAAATGCCCCAAAGCGCAACGTGGACACAGCCAAATTGGTGAAGGAAAACAGAGGTGTTTTTTGCAAAGTGCCTACCTGTAGATTTTGGCCTGTAGCTCAGCCGCCACCTAGGGAAACCTACCAAACCTGTGCATTTCTGAAAACTAGAGACCTAGGGGAATCCAAGATGGGGTGACTTGTGTGGCCCGGACCAGGTTCTGTTACCCAGAATCCTTTGCAAACCTCAAAATGTGGCTAAAAAAACACATGTTCCTCACATTTCTGTGGCAGAAAGTTCTGGAATCTGAGAGGAGCCACGAATTTCCTTCCACCCAGCGTTCCCCCCACGTCTCCCCGATAAAAAATGATACCTCATTTGTGTGGGTAGGCCTAGCGCCCGCGACAGGAAATGCCCCAAAGCGCAACGTGGACACAGCCAAATTGGTGAAGGAAAACAGAGGTGTTTTTTTGCAAAGTGCCTACCTGTAGATTTTGGCCTGTAGCTCAGCCGCCACCTAGGGAAACCTACCAAACCTGTGCATTTCTGAAAAGTAGAGACCTAGGGGAATCCAAGATGGGGTGACTTGTGTGGCTCGGACCAGGTTCTGTTACCCAGAATCCTTTGCAAACCTCAAAATTTGGCTAAAAAAACACATGTTCCTCACATTTCTGTGGCAGAAAGTTCTGGAATCTGAGAGGAGCCACGAATTTCCTTCCACCCAGCGTTCCCCCACGTCTCCCGATAAAAATGATGCCTCACTTGTGTGGGTAGGCCTAGCGCCCGCGACAGGAAATGCCCCAAAGCGCAACGTGGACACAGCCAAATTGGTGAAGGAAAACAGAGGTGTTTTTTGCAAAGTGCCTACCTGTAGATTTTGGCTTGTAGCTCCGCCGCCACCTAGGGAAACCTACCAAACCTGTGCATTTCTGAAAAGTAGAGACCTAGGGGAATCCAAGATGGGGTGACTTGTGTGGCTCGGACCAGGTTCTGTTACCCAGAATCCTTTGCAAACCTCAAAATTTGGCTAAAAAAACACATGTTCCTCACATTTCTGTGGCAGAAAGTTCTGGAATCTGAGAGGAGCCACGAATTTCCTTCCACCCAGCGTTCCCCCACGTCTCCCGATAAAAATGATACCTCACTTGTGTGGGTAGGCCTAGCGCCCGCGACAGGAAATGCCCCAAAGCGCAACGTGGACACAGCCAAATTGGTGAAGGAAAACAGAGGTGTTTTTTGCAAAGTGCCTACCTGTAGATTTTGGCCTGTAGCTCAGCCGCCACCTAGGGAAACCTACCAAACCTGTGCATTTCTGAAAACTAGAGACCTAGGGGAATCCAAGATGGGGTGACTTGTGTGGCCCGGACCAGGTTCTGTTACCCAGAATCCTTTGCAAACCTCAAAATTTGGCTAAAAAAACACATGTTCCTCACATTTCTGTGGCAGAAAGTTCTGGAATCTGAGAGGAGCCACGAATTTCCTTCCACCCAGCGTTCCCCCACGTCTCCCGATAAAAATGATACCTCACTTGTGTGGGTAGGCCTAGCGCCCGCGACAGGAAATGCCCCAAAGCGCAACGTGGACACAGCCAAATTGGTGAAGGAAAACGGAGGTGTTTTTTGTAAAGTGCCTACCTGTAGATTTTGGCCTGTAGCTCAGCCGCCACCTAGGGAAACCTACCAAACCTGTGCATTTCTGAAAACTAGAGACCTAGGGGAATCCAAGATGGGGTGACTTGTGTGGCCCGGACCAGGTTCTGTTACCCAGAATCCTTTGCAAACCTCAAAATTTGGCTAAAAAAACACATGTTCCTCATATTTCTGTGGCAGAAAGTTCTGGAATCTGAGAGGAGCCACGAATTTCCTTCCACCCAGCGTTCCCCCACGTCTCCCGGTAAAAATGATACCTCACTTGTGTGGGTAGGCCTAGCGCCCGCGACAGGAAACGCCCCAAAGCGCAACGTGGACACAGCCACATTGGTGAAGGAAAACAGAGGTGTTTTTTGCAAAGTGCCTACCTGTAGATTTTGGCCTGTAGCTCAGCCGCCACCTAGGGAAACCTACCAAACCTGTGCATTTCTGAAAACTAGAGACCTAGGGGAATCCAAGATGGGGTGACTTGTGTGGCTCGGACCATGTTATGTTACCCAGAATCCTTTGGAAACCTCAAAATTTGGCTAAAAAAACACATGTTTCTCACATTTCTGTGGCAGAAAGTTCTGGAATCTGAGAGGAGCCACGAATTTCCTTCCACCCAGCGTTCCCCCATGTCTCCCGATAAAAATGATACCTCACTTGTGTGGGTAGGCCTAGCGCCCGCGACAGAAAATGCCCCAAAGCGCAACGTGGACACACGCAAATTGGTGAAGGAAAACAGAGGTGTTTTTTGCAAAGTGCCTACCTGTAGATTTTGGCCTGTAGCTCAGCCGCCACCTAGGGAAACCTACCAAACCTGTGCATTTCTGAAAACTAGAGACCTAGGGGAGTCCAAGATGGGGTGACTTGTGTGGCCCGGACCAGGTTCTGTTACCCAGAATCCTTTGCAAACCTCACAATTTGGCTAAAAAAACACATGTTCCTCACATTTCTGTGGCAGAAAGTTCTGGAATCTGAGAGGAGCCACGAATTTCCTTCCACCCAGCGTTCCCCCACGTCTCCCGATAAAAATGATACCTCACTTGTGTGGGTAGGCCTAGCGCCCGCGACAGGAAATGCCCCAAAGCGCAACGTGGACACAGCCAAATTGGTGAAGGAAAACAGAGGTGTTTTTTGTAAAGTGCCTACCTGTAGATTTTGGCCTGTACCTCAGCCGCCACCTAGGGAAACCTACCAAACCTGTGCATTTCTGAAAACTAGAGACCTAGGGGAATCCAAGATGGGGTGACTTGTGTGGCTCGGACCAGGTTCTGTTACCCAGAATCCTTTGCAAACCTCAACATTTGGCTAAAAATACACATTTTCCTCACATTTCTGTGGCAGAAAGTTCTGGAATCTGAGAGGAGCCACGAATTTCCTTCCACCCAGCGTTCCCCCACGTCTCCCGATAAAAATGATACCTCACTTGTGTGGGTAGGCCTAGCGCCCGCGACAGGAAATGCCCCAAAGCGCAACGTGGACACAGCCAAATTGGTGAAGGAAAACGGAGGTGTTTTTTGTAAAGTGCCTACCTGTAGATTTTGGCCTGTAGCTCAGCCGCCACCTAGGGAAACCTACCAAACCTGTGCATTTCTGAAAACTAGAGACCTAGGGGAATCCAAGATGGGGTGACTTGTGTGGCTCGGACCAGGTTCTGTTACCCAGAATCCTTTGCAAACCTCAAAATTTGGCTAAAAATACACATGTTCCTCACATTTCTGTGGCAGAAAGTTCTGGAATCTGAGAGGAGCCACGAATTTCCTTCCACCCAGCGTTCCCCCACGTCTCCCGATAAAAATGATACCTCACTTGTGTGGGTAGGCCTAGCGCCCGCGACAGGAAATGCCCCAAAGCGCAACGTGGACACAGCCAAATTGGTGAAGGAAAACAGAGGTGTTTTTTGCAAAGTGCCTACCTGTAGATTTTGGCCTGTAGCTCAGCCGCCACCTAGGGAAACCTACCAAACCTGTGCATTTCTGAAAAGTAGAGACCTAGGGGAATCCAAGATGGGGTGACTTGTGTGGCTCGGACCATGTTATGTTACCCAGAATCCTTTGCAAACCTCAAAATTTGGCTAAAAAAACACATGTTCCTCACATTTCTGTGGCAGAAAGTTCTGGAATCTGAGAGGAGCCACGAATTTCCTTCCACCCAGCGATCCCCCACGTCTCCCGATAAAAATGATACCTCACTTGTGTGGGTAGGCCTAGCGCCCGCGACAGGAAATGCCCCAAAGCGCAACGTGGACACAGCCAAATTGGTGAAGGAAAACAGAGGTGTTTTTTGCAAAGTGCCTACCTGTAGATTTTGGCCTGTAGCTCACCCGCCACCTAGGGAAACCTACCAAACCTGTGCATTTCTGAAAACTAGAGACCTAGGGGAATCCAAGATGGGGTGACTTGTGTGGCCCGGACCAGGTTCTGTTACCCAGAATCCTTTGCAAACCTCAAAATTTGGCTAAAAAAACACATGTTCCTCACATTTCTGTGGCAGAAAGTTCTGGAATCTGAGAGGAGCCACGAATTTCCTTCCACCCAGCGTTCCCCCACGTCTCCCGATAAAAATGATACCTCACTTGTGTGGGTAGGCCTAGCGCCCGCGACAGGAAATGCCCCAAAGCGCAACGTGGACACAGCCAAATTGGTGAAGGAAAACAGAGGTGTTTTTTGCAAAGTGCCTACCTGTAGATTTTGGCCTGTAGCTCAGCCGCCACCTAGGGAAACCTACCAAACCTGTGCATTTCTGAAAACTAGAGACCTAGGGGAATCCAAGATGGGGTGACTTGTGTGGCCCGGACCAGGTTCTGTTACCCAGAATCCTTTGCAAACCTCACAATTTGGCTAAAAAAACACATGTTCCTCACATTTCTGTGGCAGAAAGTTCTGGAATCTGAGAGGAGCCACGAATTTCCTTCTACCCAGCGTTCCCCCACGTCTCCCGATAAAAATGATACCTCACTTGTGTGGGTAGGCCTAGCGCCCGCGACAGGAAATGCCCCAAAGCGCAACGTGGACACAGCCAAATTGGTGAAGGAAAACAGAGGTGTTTTTTGCAAAGTGCCTACCTGTAGATTTTGGCCTGTAGCTCAGCCGCCACCTAGGGAAACCTACCAAACCTGTGCATTTCTGAAAACTAGAGACCTAGGGGAATCCACGATGGGGTGACTTGTGTGGCTCGGACCAGGTTCTGTTACCCAGAATCCTTTGCAAACCTCAAAATTTGGCTAAAAAAACACATGTTTCTCACATTTCTGTGGCAGAAAGTTCTGGAATCTGAGAGGAGCCACGAATTTCCTTCCACCCAGCGTTCCCCCACGTCTCCCGATAAAAATGATACCTCACTTGTGTGGGTAGGCCTAGCGCCCGCGACAGGAAATGCCCCAAAGCGCAACGTGGACACAGCCAAATTGGTGAAGGAAAACAGAGGTGTTTTTTGCAAAGTGCCTAACTGTAGATTTTGGCCTGTAGCTCAGCCGCCACCTAGGGAAACCTACCAAACCTGTGCATTTCTGAAAACTAGAGACCTAGGGGAATCCAAGATGGGGTGACTTGTGTGGCCTGGACCAGGTTCTGTTACCCAGAATCCTTTGCAAACCTCAAAATTTGGCTAAAAAAACACATGTTCCTCACATTTCTGTTGCAGAAAGTTCTGGAATCTGAGAGGAGCCACGAATTTCCTTCCACCCAGCGTTCCCCCACGTCTCCCGGTAAAAATGATACCTCACTTGTGTGGGTAGGCCTAGCGCCCGCGACAGGAAACGCCCAAAAGCGCAACGTGGACACAGCCACATTGGTGAAGGAAAACAGAGGTGTTTTTTGCAAAGTGCCTACCTGTAGATTTTGGCCTGTAGCTCAGCCGCCACCTAGGGAAACCTACCAAACCTGTGCATTTCTGAAAACTAGAGACCTAGGGGAATCCAAGATGGGGTGACTTGTGTGGCTCGGACCATGTTCTGTTACCCAGAATCCTTTGCAAACCTCAAAATTTGGCTAAACAAACACATGTTCCTCACATTTCTGTGGCAGAAAGTTCTGGAATCTGAGAGGAGCCACGAATTTCCTTCCACCCAGCGTTCCCCCACATCTCCCGATAAAAATGATACCTCACTTGTGTGGGTAGGCCTAGCGCCCGCGACAGGAAACGCCCCAAAGCGCAACGTGGACACAGCCAAATTGGTGAAGGAAAACAGAGGTGTTTTTTGCAAAGTGCCTACCTGTAGATTTTGGCCTGTAGCTCAGCCGCCACCTAGGGAAACCTACCAAACCTGTGCATTTCTGAAAACTAGAGACCTAGGGGAATCCAAGATGGGGTGACTTGTGTGGCTCGGACCAGGTTCTGTTACCCAGAATCCTTTGCAAACCTCAACATTTGGCTAAAAATACACATTTTCCTCACATTTCTGTGGCAGAAAGTTCTGGAATCTGAGAGGAGCCACGAATTTCCTTCCACCCAGCGTTCCCCCACGTCTCCCGATAAAAATGATACCTCACTTGTGTGGGTAGGCCTAGCGCCCGCGACAGGAAATGCCCCAAAGCGCAACGTGGACACAGCCAAATTGGTGAAGGAAAACGGAGGTGTTTTTTGTAAAGTGCCTACCTGTAGATTTTGGCCTGTAGCTCAGCCGCCACCTAGGGAAACCTACCAAACCTGTGCATTTCTGAAAACTAGAGACCTAGGGGAATCCAAGATGGGGTGACTTGTGTGGCTCGGACCAGGTTCTGTTACCCAGAATCCTTTGCAAACCTCAAAATTTGGCTAAAAATACACATGTTCCTCACATTTCTGTGGCAGAAAGTTCTGGAATCTGAGAGGAGCCACGAATTTCCTTCCACCCAGCGTTCCCCCACGTCTCCCGATAAAAATGCTACCTCACTTGTGTGGGTAGGCCTAGCGCCCGCGACAGGAAATGCCCCAAAGCGCAACGTGGACACAGCCAAATTGGTGAAGGAAAACAGAGGTGTTTTTTGCAAAGTGCCTACCTGTAGATTTTGGCCTGTAGCTCAGCCGCCACCTAGGGAAACCTACCAAACCTGTGCATTTCTGAAAAGTAGAGACCTAGGGGAATCCAAGATGGGGTGACTTGTGTGGCTCGGACCATGTTATGTTACCCAGAATCCTTTGCAAACCTCAAAATTTGGCTAAAAAAACACATGTTCCTCACATTTCTGTGGCAGAAAGTTCTGGAATCTGAGAGGAGCCACGAATTTCCTTCCACCCAGCGTTCCCCCACGTCTCCCGATAAAAATGATACCTCACTTGTGTGGGTAGGCCTAGCGCCCGCGACAGGAAATGCCCCAAAGCGCAACGTGGACACAGCCAAATTGGTGAAGGAAAACAGAGGTGTTTTTTGCAAAGTGCCTACCTGTAGATTTTGGCCTGTAGCTCAGCCGCCACCTAGGGAAACCTACCAAACCTGTGCATTTCTGAAAACTAGAGACCTAGGGGAATCCAAGATGGGGTGACTTGTGTGGCCCGGACCAGGTTCTGTTACCCAGAATCCTTTGCAAACCTCAAAATTTGGCTAAAAAAACACATGTTCCTCACATTTCTGTGGCAGAAAGTTCTGGAATCTGAGAGGAGCCACGAATTTCCTTCCACCCAGCGTTCCCCCACGTCTCCCGATAAAAATGATACCTCACTTGTGTGGGTAGGCCTAGCGCCCGCGACAGGAAATGCCCCAAAGCGCAACGTGGACACAGCCAAATTGGTGAAGGAAAACAGAGGTGTTTTTTGCAAAGTGCCTACCTGTAGATTTTGGCCTGTAGCTCATCCGCCACCTAGGGAAACCTACCAAACCTGTGCATTTCTGAAAACTAGAGACCTAGTGGAATCCAAGATGGGGTGACTTGTGTGGCCCGGACCAGGTTCTGTTACCCAGAATCCTTTGCAAACCTCACAATTTGGCTAAAAAAACACATGTTCCTCACATTTCTGTGGCAGAAAGTTCTGGAATCTGAGAGGAGCCACGAATTTCCTTCCACCCAGCGTTCCCCCACGTCTCCCGATAAAAATGATACCTCACTTGTGTGGGTAGGCCTAGCGCCCGCGACAGGAAATGCCCCAAAGCGCAACGTGGACACAGCCAAATTGGTGAAGGAAAACAGAGGTGTTTTTTGCAAAGTGCCTACCTGTAGATTTTGGCCTGTAGCTCAGCCGCCACCTAGGGAAACCTACCAAACCTGTGCATTTCTGAAAACTAGAGACCTAGGGGAATCCACGATGGGGTGACTTGTGTGGCTCAGACCAGGTTCTGTTACCCAGAATCCTTTGCAAACCTCAAAATTTGGCTAAAAAAACACATGTTTCTCACATTTCTGTGGCAGAAAGTTCTGGAATCTGAGAGGAGCCACAAATTTCCTTCCACCCAGCGTTCCCCCACGTCTCCCGATAAAAATGATACCTCACTTGTGTGGGTAGGCCTAGCGCCCGCGACAGGAAATGCCCCAAAGCGCAACGTGGACACAGCCAAATTGGTGAAGGAAAACAGAGGTGTTTTTTGCAAAGTGCCTACCTGTAGATTTTGGCCTGTAGCTCAGCCGCCACCTAGGGAAACCTACCAAACCTGTGCATTTCTGAAAACTAGAGACCTAGGGGAATCCAAGATGGGGTGACTTGTGTGGCTCGGACCAGGTTCTGTTACCCAGAATCCTTTGCAAACCTCAAAATTTGGCTAAAAAAACACATGTTCCTCACATTTCTGTGGCAGAAAGTTCTGGAATCTGAGAGGAGCCACGAATTTCCTTCCACCCAGCGTTCCCCCACGTCTCCCGATAAAAATGATACCTCACTTGTGTGGGTAGGCCTAGCGCCCGCGACAGGAAACGCCCCAAAGCGCAACGTGAACACAGCCAAATTGGTGAAGGAAAACAGAGGTGTTTTTTGCAAAGTGCCTACCTGTAGATTTTGGCTTGTAGCTCAGCCGCCACCTAGGGAAACCTACCAAACCTGTGCATTTCTGAAAACTAGAGACCTAGGGGAATCCAAGATGGGGTGACTTGTGTGGCTCGGACCAGGTTCTGTTACCCAGAATCCTTTGCAAACCTCAAAATTTGGCTAAACAAACACATGTTCCTCACATTTCTGTGGCAGAAAGTTCTGGAATCTGAGAGGAGCCACGAATTTCCTTCCACCCAGCGTTCCCCCACATCTCCCGATAAAAATGATACCTCACTTGTGTGGGTAGGCCTAGCGCCCGCGACAGGAAACGCCCCAAAGCGCAACGTGGACACAGCCAAATTGGTGAAGGAAAACAGAGGTGTTTTTTGCAAAGTGCCTACCTGTAGATTTTGGCCTGTAGCTCAGCCGCCACCTAGGGAAACCTACCAAACCTGTGCATTTCTGAAAACTAGAGACCTAGGGGAATCCAAGAAGGGGTGACTTGTGTGGCTCGGACCAGGTTCTGTTACCCAGAATCCTTTGCAAACCTCAACATTTGGCTAAAAATACACATTTTCCTCACATTTCTGTGGCAGAAAGTTCTGGAATCTGAGAGGAGCCACGAATTTCCTTCCACCCAGCGTTCCCCCACGTCTCCCGATAAAAATGATACCTCACTTGTGTGGGTAGGCCTAGCGCCCACGACAGGAAATGCCCCAAAGCGCAACGTGGACACAGCCAAATTGGTGAAGGAAAACGGAGGTGTTTTTTGTAAAGTGCCTACCTGTAGATTTTGGCCTGTAGCTCAGCCGCCACCTAGGGAAACCTACCAAACCTGTGCATTTCTGAAAACTAGAGACCTAGGGGAATCCAAGATGGGGTGACTTGTGTGGCCAGGACCAGGTTCTGTTACCCAGAATCCTTTGCAAACCTCAAAATTTGGCTAAAAAAACACATGTTCCTCACATTTCTGTGGCAGAAAGTTCTGGAATCTGAGAGGAGCCACGAATTTCCTTCCACCCAGCGTTCCCCCACGTCTCCCGATAAAAATGATACCTCACTTGTGTGGGTAGGCCTAGCGCCCGCGACAGGAAACGCCCCAAAGCGCAACGTGGACACAGCCAAATTGGTGAAGGAAAACAGAGGTGTTTTTTGCAAAGTGCCTACCTGTAGATTTTGGCCTGTAGCTCAGCCGCCACCTAGGGAAACCTACCAAACCTGTGCATTTCTGAAAACTAGAGACCTAGGGGAATCCAAGATGGGGTGACTTGTGTGGCTCGGACCAGGTTCTGTTACCCAGAATCCTTTGCAAACCTCAAAATTTGGCTAAACAAACACATGTTCCTCACATTTCTGTGGCAGAAAGTTCTGGAATCTGAGAGGAGCCACGAATTTCCTTCCACCCAGCGTTCCCCCACATCTCCCGATAAAAATGATACCTCACTTGTGTGGGTAGGCCTAGCGCCCGCGACAGGAAACGCCCCAAAGCGCAATGTGGACACAGCCAAATTGGTGAAGGAAAACAGAGGTGTTTTTTGCAAAGTGCCTACCTGTAGATTTTGGCCTGTAGCTCAGCCGCCACCTAGGGAAACCTACCAAACCTGTGCATTTCTGAAAACTAGAGACCTAGGGGAATCCAAGATGGGGTGACTTGTGTGGCTCGGACCAGGTTCTGTTACCCAGAATCCTTTGCAAACCTCAACATTTGGCTAAAAATACACATTTTCCTCACATTTCTGTGGCAGAAAGTTCTGGAATCTGAGAGGAGCCACGAATTTCCTTCCACCCAGCGTTCCCCCACGTCTCCCGATAAAAATGATACCTCACTTGTGTGGGTAGGCCTAGCGCCCGCGACAGGAAATGCCCCAAAGCGCAACGTGGACACAGCCAAATTGGTGAAGGAAAACGGAGGTGTTTTTTGTAAAGTGCCTACCTGTAGATTTTGGCCTGTAGCTCAGCCGCCACCTAGGGAAACCTACCAAACCTGTGCATTTCTGAAAACTAGAGACCTAGGGGAATCCAAGATGGGGTGACTTGTGTGGCCCGGACCAGGTTCTGTTACCCAGAATCCTTTGCAAACCTCAAAATTTGGCTAAAAAAACACATGTTCCTCACATTTCTGTGGCAGAAAGTTCTGGAATCTGAGAGGAGCCACGAATTTCCTTCCACCCAGCGTTCCCCTACGTCTCCCGATAAAAATGATACCTCACTTGTGTGGGTAGGCCTAGCGCCCGCGACAGAAAATGCCCCAAAGCGCAACGTGGACACAGCCAAATTGGTGAAGGAAAACAGAGGTGTTTTTTGCAAAGTGCCTACCTGTAGATTTTGGCCTGTAGCTCAGCCGCCACCTAGGGAAACCTACCAAACCTGTGCATTTCTGAAAACTAGAGACCTAGGGGAATCCAAGATGGGGTGACTTGTGTGGCCCGGACCAGGTTCTGTTACCCAGAATCCTTTGCAAACCTCACAATTTGACTAAAAAAACACATGTTCCTCACATTTCTGTGGCAGAAAGTTCTGGAATCTGAGAGGAGCCACGAATTTCCTTCCACCCAGCGTTCCCCCACGTCTCCCGATAAAAATGATACCCCACTTGTGTGGGTAGGCCTAGCGCCCGCGACAGGAAATGCCCCAAAGCGCAACGTGGACACAGCCAAATTGGTGAAGGAAAACAGAGGTGTTTTTTGCAAAGTGCCTACCTGTAGATTTTGGCCTGTAGCTCAGCCGCCACCTAGGGAAACCTACCAAACCTGTGCATTTCTGAAAACTAGAGACCTAGGGGAATCCAAGATGGGGTGACTTGTGTGGCTCGGACCAGGTTCTGTTACCCAGAATCCTTTGCAAACCTCAAAATTTGGCTAAAAAAACACATGTTCCTCACATTTCTGTGGCAGAAAGTTCTGGAATCTGAGAGGAGCCACGAATTTCCTTCCACCCAGCGTTCCCCCACGTCTCCCGATAAAAATGATACCTCACTTGTGTGGGTAGGCCTAGCGCCCGCGACAGGAAACGCCCCAAAGCGCAACGTGGACACAGCCAAATTGGTGAAGGAAAACAGAGGTGTTTTTTGCAAAGTGCCTACCTGTAGATTTTGGCCTGTAGCTCAGCCGCCACCTAGGGAAACCTACCAAACCTGTGCATTTCTGAAAACTAGAGACCTAGGGGAATCCAAGATGGGGTGACTTGTGTGGCTCGGACCAGGTTCTGTTACCCAGAATCCTTTGCAAACCTCAAAATTTGGCTAAACAAACACATGTTCCTCACATTTCTGTGGCAGAAAGTTCTGGAATCTGAGAGGAGCCACGAATTTCCTTCCACCCAGCGTTCCCCCACGTCTCCCGATAAAAATGATACCTCACTTGTGTGGGTAGGCCTAGCGCCCGCGACAGGAAACGCCCCAAAGCGCAACGTGGACACAGCCAAATTGGTGAAGGAAAACAGAGGTGTTTTTTGCAAAGTGCCTACCTGTAGATTTTGGCCTGTAGCTCAGCCGCCACCTAGGGAAACCTACCAAACCTGTGCATTTCTGAAAACTAGAGACCTAGGGGAATCCAAGATGGGGTGACTTGTGTGGCTCGGACCAGGTTCTGTTACCCAGAATCCTTTGCAAACCTCAAAATTTGGCTAAACAAACACATGTTCCTCACATTTCTGTGGCAGAAAGTTCTGGAATCTGAGAGGAGCCACGAATTTCCTTCCACCCAGCGTTCCCCCACGTCTCCCGATAAAAATGATACCTCACTTGTGTGGGTAGGCCTAGCGCCCGCGACAGAAAATGCCCCAAAGCGCAACGTGGACACAGCCAAATTGGTGAAGGAAAACAGAGGTGTTTTTTGCAAAGTGCCTACCTGTAGATTTTGGCCTGTAGCTCAGCCGCCACCTAGGGAAACCTACCAAACCTGTGCATTTCTGAAAACTAGAGACCTAGGGGAATCCAAGATGGGGTGACTTGTGTGGCCCGGACCAGGTTCTGTTACCCAGAATCCTTTGCAAACCTCACAATTTGACTAAAAAAACACATGTTCCTCACATTTCTGTGGCAGAAAGTTCTGGAATCTGAGAGGAGCCACGAATTTCCTTCCACCCAGCGTTCCCCCACGTCTCCCGATAAAAATGATACCCCACTTGTGTGGGTAGGCCTAGCGCCCGCGACAGGAAATGCCCCAAAGCGCAACGTGGACACAGCCAAATTGGTGAAGGAAAACAGAGGTGTTTTTTGCAAAGTGCCTACCTGTAGATTTTGGCCTGTAGCTCAGCCGCCACCTAGGGAAACCTACCAAACCTGTGCATTTCTGAAAACTAGAGACCTAGGGGAATCCAAGATGGGGTGACTTGTGTGGCTCGGACCAGGTTCTGTTACCCAGAATCCTTTGCAAACCTCAAAATTTGGCTAAAAATACACATGTTCCTCACATTTCTGTGGCAGAAAGTTCTGGAATCTGAGAGGAGCCACGAATTTCCTTCCACCCAGCGTTCCCCCACGTCTCCCGATAAAAATGATACCTCACTTGTGTGGGTAGGCCTAGCGCCCGCGACAGAAAATGCCCCAAAGCGCAACGTGGACACAGCCAAATTGGTGAAGGAAAACAGAGGTGTTTTTTGCAAAGTGCCTACCTGTAGATTTTGGCCTGTAGCTCAGCCGCCACCTAGGGAAACCTACCAAACCTGTGCATTTCTGAAAACTAGAGACCTAGGGGAATCCAAGATGGGGTGACTTGTGTGGCCCGGACCAGGTTCTGTTACCCAGAATCCTTTGCAAACCTCAAAATTTGGCTAAAAAAACACATGTTCCTCACATTTCTGTGGCAGAAAGTTCTGGAATCTGAGAGGAGCCACGAATTTCCTTCCACCCAGCGTTCCCCCACGTCTCCCGATAAAAATGATACCTCACTTGTGTGGGTAGGCCTAGCGCCCGCGACAGAAAATGCCCCAAAGCGCAACGTGGACACAGCCAAATTGGTGAAGGAAAACAGAGGTGTTTTTTGCAAAGTGCCTACCTGTAGATTTTGGCCTGTAGCTCAGCCGCCACCTAGGGAAACCTACCAAACCTGTGCATTTCTGAAAACTAGAGACCTAGGGGAATCCAAGATGGGGTGACTTGTGTGGCCCGGACCAGGTTCTGTTACCCAGAATCCTTTGCAAACCTCACAATTTGACTAAAAAAACACATGTTCCTCACATTTCTGTGGCAGAAAGTTCTGGAATCTGAGAGGAGCCACGAATTTCCTTCCACCCAGCGTTCCCCCACGTCTCCCGATAAAAATGATACCCCACTTGTGTGGGTAGGCCTAGCGCCCGCGACAGGAAATGCCCCAAAGCGCAACGTGGACACAGCCAAATTGGTGAAGGAAAACAGAGGTGTTTTTTGCAAAGTGCCTACCTGTAGATTTTGGCCTGTAGCTCAGCCGCCACCTAGGGAAACCTACCAAACCTGTGCATTTCTGAAAACTAGAGACCTAGGGGAATCCAAGATGGGGTGACTTGTGTGGCTCGGACCAGGTTCTGTTACCCAGAATCCTTTGCAAACCTCAAAATTTGGCTAAAAATACACATGTTCCTCACATTTCTGTGGCAGAAAGTTCTGGAATCTGAGAGGAGCCACGAATTTCCTTCCACCCAGCGTTCCCCCACGTCTCCCGATAAAAATGATACCTCACTTGTGTGGGTAGGCCTAGCGCCCGCGACAGGAAATGCCCCAAAGCGCAACGTGGACACAGCCAAATTGGTGAAGGAAAACGGAGGTGTTTTTTGCAAAGTGCCTACCTGTAGATTTTGGCCTGTAGCTCAGCCGCCACCTAGGGAAACCTACCAAACCTGTGCATTTCTGAAAACTAGAGACCTAGGGGAATCCAAGATGGGGTGACTTGTGTGGCCCGGACCAGGTTCTGTTACCCAGAATCCTTTGCAAACCTCAAAATTTGGCTAAAAAAACACATGTTTCTCACATTTCTGTGGCAGAAAGTTCTGGAATCTGAGAGGAGCCACGAATTTCCTTCCACCCAGCGTTCCCCCACGTCTCCCGATAAAAATGATACCTCACTTGTGTGGGTAGGCCTAGCGCCCGCGACAGGAAATGCCCCAAAGCGCAACGTGGACACAGCCAAATTGGTGAAGGAAAACAGAGGTGTTTTTTGCAAAGTGCCTACCTGTAGATTTTGGCCTGTAGCTCAGCCGCCACCTAGGGAAACCTACCAAACCTGTGCATTTCTGAAAACTAGAGAACTAGGGGAATCCAAGATGGGGTGACTTGTGTGGCTCGGACCAGGTTCTGTTACCCAGAATCCTTTGCAAACCTCAAAATTTGGCTAAAAATACACATGTTCCTCACATTTCTGTGGCAGAAAGTTCTGGAATCTGAGAGGAGCCACGAATTTCCTTCCACCCAGCGTTCCCCCACGTCTCCCGATAAAAATGATACCTCACTTGTGTGGGTAGGCCTAGCGCCCGCGACAGGAAATGCCCCAAAGCGCAACGTGGACACAGCCAAATTGGTGAAGGAAAACAGAGGTGTTTTTTGCAAAGTGCCTACCTGTAGATTTTGGCCTGTAGCTCAGCCGCCACCTAGGGAAACCTACCAAACCTGTGCATTTCTGAAAACTAGAGACCTAGGGGAATCCAAGATGGGGTGACTTGTGTGGCTCGGACCAGGTTCTGTTACCCAGAATCCTTTGCAAACCTCACAATTTGGCTAAAAAAACACATGTTCCTCACATTTCTGTGGCAGAAAGTTCTGGAATCTGAGAGGAGCCACGAATTTCCTTCCACCCAGCGTTCCCCCACATCTCCCGATAAAAATGATACCTCACTTGTGTGGGTAGGCCTAGCGCCCGCGACAGGAAACGCCCCAAAGCGCAACGTGGACACAGCCAAATTGGTGAAGGAAAACAGAGGTGTTTTTTGCAAAGTGCCTACCTGTAGATTTTGGCCTGTAGCTCAGCCGCCACCTAGGGAAACCTACCAAACCTGTGCATTTCTGAAAACTAGAGACCTAGGGGAATCCAAGATGGGGTGACTTGTGTGGCTCGGACCAGGTTCTGTTACCCAGAATCCTTTGCAAACCTCAAAATTTGGCTAAAAAAACACATGTTCCTCACATTTCTGTGGCAGAAAGTTCTGGAATCTGAGAGGAGCCACGAATTTCCTTCCACCCAGCGTTCCCCCACGTCTCCCGATAAAAATGATACCCCACTTGTGTGGGTAGGCCTAGCGCCCGCGACAGGAAATGCCCCAAAGCGCAACGTGGACACAGCCAAATTGGTGAAGGAAAACAGAGGTGTTTTTTGCAAAGTGCCTACCTGTAGATTTTGGCCTGTAGCTCAGCCGCCACCTAGGGAAACCTACCAAACCTGTGCATTTCTGAAAACTAGAGACCTAGGGGAATCCAAGATGGGGTGACTTGTGTGGCTCGGACCATGTTATGTTACCCAGAATCCTTTGCAAACCTCAAAATTTGGCTAAAAAAACACATGTTTCTCACATTTCTGTGGCAGAAAGTTCTGGAATCTGAGAGGAGCCACGAATTTCCTTCCACCCAGCGTTCCCCCATGTCTCCCGATAAAAATGATACCTCACTTGTGTGGGTAGGCCTAGCGCCCGCGACAGAAAATGCCCCAAAGCGCAACGTGGACACACGCAAATTGGTGAAGGAAAACAGAGGTGTTTTTTGCAAAGTGCCTACCTGTAGATTTTGGCCTGTAGCTCAGCCGCCACCTAGGGAAACCTACCAAACCTGTGCATTTCTGAAAACTAGAGACCTAGGGGAGTCCAAGATGGGGTGACCTGTGTGGCCCGGACCAGGTTCTGTTACCCAGAATCCTTTGCAAACCTCACAATTTGGCTAAAAAAACACATGTTCCTCACATTTCTGTGGCAGAAAGTTCTGGAATCTGAGAGGAGCCACGGATTTCCTTCCACCCAGCGTTCCCCCACGTCTCCCGATAAAAATGATACCTCACTTGTGTGGGTAGGCCTAGCGCCCGCGACAGGAAATGCCCCAAAGCGCAACGTGGACACAGCCAAATTGGTGAAGGAAAACAGAGGTGTTTTTTGTAAAGTGCCTACCTGTAGATTTTGGCCTGTACCTCAGCCGCCACCTAGGGAAACCTACCAAACCTGTGCATTTCTGAAAACTAGAGACCTAGGGGAATCCAAGATGGGGTGACTTGTGTGGCTCGGACCAGGTTCTGTTACCCAGAATCCTTTGCAAACCTCAACATTTGGCTAAAAATACACATTTTCCTCACATTTCTGTGGCAGAAAGTTCTGGAATCTGAGAGGAGCCACGAATTTCCTTCCACCCAGCGTTCCCCCACGTCTCCCGATAAAAATGATACCTCACTTGTGTGGGTAGGCCTAGCGCCCGCGACAGGAAATGCCCCAAAGCGCAACGTGGACACAGCCAAATTGGTGAAGGAAAACGGAGGTGTTTTTTGTAAAGTGCCTACCTGTAGATTTTGGCCTGTAGCTCAGCCGCCACCTAGGGAAACCTACCAAACCTGTGCATTTCTGAAAACTAGAGACCTAGGGGAATCCAAGATGGGGTGACTTGTGTGGCTCGGACCAGGTTCTGTTACCCAGAATCCTTTGCAAACCTCAAAATTTGGCTAAAAATACACATGTTCCTCACATTTCTGTGGCAGAAAGTTCTGGAATCTGAGAGGAGCCACGAATTTCCTTCCACCCAGCGTTCCCCCACGTCTCCCGATAAAAATGATACCTCACTTGTGTGGGTAGGCCTAGCGCCCGCGACAGAAAATGCCCCAAAGCGCAACGTGGACACAGCCAAATTGGTGAAGGAAAACAGAGGTGTTTTTTGCAAAGTGCCTACCTGTAGATTTTGGCCTGTAGCTCAGCCGCCACCTAGGGAAACCTACCAAACCTGTGCATTTCTGAAAACTAGAGACCTAGGGGAATCCAAGATGGGGTGACTTGTGTGGCCCGGACCAGGTTCTGTTACCCAGAATCCTTTGCAAACCTCAAAATTTGGCTAAAAAAACACATGTTCCTCACATTTCTGTGGCAGAAAGTTCTGGAATCTGAGAGGAGCCACGAATTTCCTTCCACCCAGCGTTCCCCCACGTCTCCCGATAAAAATGATACCTCACTTGTGTGGGTAGGCCTAGCGCCCGCGACAGAAAATGCCCCAAAGCGCAACGTGGACACAGCCAAATTGGTGAAGGAAAACAGAGGTGTTTTTTGCAAAGTGCCTACCTGTAGATTTTGGCCTGTAGCTCAGCCGCCACCTAGGGAAACCTACCAAACCTGTGCATTTCTGAAAACTAGAGACCTACGGGAATCCAAGATGGGGTGACTTGTGTGGCCCGGACCAGGTTCTGTTACCCAGAATCCTTTGCAAACCTCACAATTTGACTAAAAAAACACATGTTCCTCACATTTCTGTGGCAGAAAGTTCTGGAATCTGAGAGGAGCCACGAATTTCCTTCCACCCAGCGTTCCCCCACGTCTCCCGATAAAAATGATACCCCACTTGTGTGGGTAGGCCTAGCGCCCGCGACAGGAAATGCCCCAAAGCGCAACGTGGACACAGCCAAATTGGTGAAGGAAAACAGAGGTGTTTTTTGCAAAGTGCCTACCTGTAGATTTTGGCCTGTAGCTCAGCCGCCACCTAGGGAAACCTACCAAACCTGTGCATTTCTGAAAACTAGAGACCTAGGGGAATCCAAGATGGGGTGACTTGTGTGGCTCGGACCAGGTTCTGTTACCCAGAATCCTTTGCAAACCTCAAAATTTGGCTAAAAATACACATGTTCCTCACATTTCTGTGGCAGAAAGTTCTGGAATCTGAGAGGAGCCACGAATTTCCTTCCACCCAGCGTTCCCCCACGTCTCCCGATAAAAATGATACCTCACTTGTGTGGGTAGGCCTAGCGCCCGCGACAGGAAATGCCCCAAAGCGCAACGTGGACACAGCCAAATTGGTGAAGGAAAACAGAGGTGTTTTTTGCAAAGTGCCTACCTGTAGATTTTGGCCTGTAGCTCAGCCGCCACCTAGGGAAACCTACCAAACCTGTGCATTTCTGAAAACTAGAGACCTAGGGGAATCCAAGATGGGGTGACTTGTGTGGCCCGGACCAGGTTCTGTTACCCAGAATCCTTTGCAAACCTCAAAATTTGGCTAAAAAAACACATGTTGCTCACATTTCTGTGGCAGAAAGTTCTGGAATCTGAGAGGAGCCACGAATTTCCTTCCACCCAGCGTTCCCCCACGTCTCCCGATAAAAATGATACCTCACTTGTGTGGGTAGGCCTAGCGCCCGCGACAGGAAATGCCCCAAAGCGCAACGTGGACACAGCCAAATTGGTGAAGGAAAACAGAGGTGTTTTTTGCAAAGTGCCTACCTGTAGATTTTGGCCTGTAGCTCAGCCGCCACCTAGGGAAACCTACCAAACCTGTGCATTTCTGAAAACTAGAGACCTAGGGGAATCCAAGATGGGGTGACTTGTGTGGCTCGGACCAGGTTCTGTTACCCAGAATCCTTTGCAAACCTCACAATTTGGCTAAAAAAACACATGTTCCTCACATTTCTGTGGCAGAAAGTTCTGGAATCTGAGAGGAGCCACGAATTTCCTTCCACCCAGCGTTCCCCCACATCTCCCGATAAAAATGATACCTCACTTGTGTGGGTAGGCCTAGCGCCCGCGACAGGAAACGCCCCAAAGCGCAACGTGGACACAGCCAAATTGGTGAAGGAAAACAGAGGTGTTTTTTGCAAAGTGCCTACCTGTAGATTTTGGCCTGTAGCTCAGCCGCCACCTAGGGAAACCTACCAAACCTGTGCATTTCTGAAAACTAGAGACCTAGGGGAATCCAAGATGGGGTGACTTGTGTGGCTCGGACCAGGTTCTGTTACCCAGAATCCTTTGCAAACCTCAAAATTTGGCTAAAAATACACATGTTCCTCACATTTCTGTGGCAGAAAGTTCTGGAATCTGAGAGGAGCCACGAATTTCCTTCCACCCAGCGTTCCCCCACGTCTCCCGATAAAAATGATACCCCACTTGTGTGGGTAGGCCTAGCGCCCGCGACAGGAAATGCCCCAAAGCGCAACGTGGACACAGCCAAATTGGTGAAGGAAAACAGAGGTGTTTTTTGCAAAGTGCCTACCTGTAGATTTTGGCCTGTAGCTCAGCCGCCACCTAGGGAAACCTACCAAACCTGTGCATTTCTGAAAACTAGAGACCTAGGGGAATCCAAGATGGGGTGACTTGTGTGGCTCGGACCATGTTATGTTACCCAGAATCCTTTGCAAACCTCAAAATTTGGCTAAAAAAACACATGTTTCTCACATTTCTGTGGCAGAAAGTTCTGGAATCTGAGAGGAGCCACGAATTTCCTTCCACCCAGCGTTCCCCCATGTCTCCCGATAAAAATGATACCTCACTTGTGTGGGTAGGCCTAGCGCCCGCGACAGAAAATGCCCCAAAGCGCAACGTGGACACACGCAAATTGGTGAAGGAAAACAGAGGTGTTTTTTGCAAAGTGCCTACCTGTAGATTTTGGCCTGTAGCTCAGCCGCCACCTAGGGAAACCTACCAAACCTGTGCATTTCTGAAAACTAGAGACCTAGGGGAGTCCAAGATGGGGTGACTTGTGTGGCCCGGACCAGGTTCTGTTACCCAGAATCCTTTGCAAACCTCACAATTTGGCTAAAAAAACACATGTTCCTCACATTTCTGTGGCAGAAAGTTCTGGAATCTGAGAGGAGCCACGAATTTCCTTCCACCCAGCGTTCCCCCACGTCTCCCGATAAAAATGATACCTCACTTGTGTGGGTAGGCCTAGCGCCCGCGACAGGAAATGCCCCAAAGCGCAACGTGGACACAGCCAAATTGGTGAAGGAAAACAGAGGTGTTTTTTGTAAAGTGCCTACCTGTAGATTTTGGCCTGTACCTCAGCCGCCACCTAGGGAAACCTACCAAACCTGTGCATTTCTGAAAACTAGAGACCTAGGGGAATCCAAGATGGGGTGACTTGTGTGGCTCGGACCAGGTTCTGTTACCCAGAATCCTTTGCAAACCTCAACATTTGGCTAAAAATACACATTTTCCTCACATTTCTGTGGCAGAAAGTTCTGGAATCTGAGAGGAGCCACGAATTTCCTTCCACCCAGCGTTCCCCCACGTCTCCCGATAAAAATGATACCTCACTTGTGTGGGTAGGCCTAGCGCCCGCGACAGGAAATGCCCCAAAGCGCAACGTGGACACAGCCAAATTGGTGAAGGAAAACGGAGGTGTTTTTTGTAAAGTGCCTACCTGTAGATTTTGGCCTGTAGCTCAACCGCCACCTAGGGAAACCTACCAAACCTGTGCATTTCTGAAAACTAGAGACCTAGGGGAATCCAAGATGGGGTAACTTGTGTGGCTCGGACCAGGTTCTGTTACCCAGAATCCTTTGCAAACCTCAAAATTTGGCTAAAAATACACATGTTCCTCACATTTCTGTGGCAGAAAGTTCTGGAATCTGAGAGGAGCCACGAATTTCCTTCCACCCAGCGTTCCCCCACGTCTCCCGATAAAAATGATACCTCACTTGTGTGGGTAGGCCTAGCGCCCGCGACAGGAAATGCCCAAAAGCGCAACGTGGACACAGCCAAATTGGTGAAGGAAAACAGAGGTGTTTTTTGCAAAGTGCCTACCTGTAGATTTTGGCCTGTAGCTCAGCCGCCACCTAGGGAAACCTACCAAACCTGTGCATTTCTGAAAAGTAGAGACCTAGGGGAATCCAAGATGGGGTGACTTGTGTGGCTCGGACCATGTTATGTTACCCAGAATCCTTTGCAAACCTCAAAATTTGGCTAAAAAAACACATGTTCCTCACATTTCTGTGGCAGAAAGTTCTGGAATCTGAGAGGAGCCACGAATTTCCTTCCACCCAGCGTTCCCCCACGTCTCCCGATAAAAATGATACCTCACTTGTGTGGGTAGGCCTAGCGCCCGCGACAGGAAATGCCCCAAAGCGCAACGTGGACACAGCCAAATTGGTGAAGGAAAACAGAGGTGTTTTTTGCAAAGTGCCTACCTGTAGATTTTGGCCTGTAGCTCAGCCGCCACCTAGGGAAACCTACCAAACCTGTGCATTTCTGAAAACTAGAGACCTAGGGGAATCCAAGATGGGGTGACTTGTGTGGCCCGGACCAGGTTCTGTTACCCAGAATCCTTTGCAAACCTCAAAATTTGGCTAAAAAAACACATGTTCCTCACATTTCTGTGGCAGAAAGTTCTGGAATCTGAGAGGAGCCACGAATTTCCTTCCACCCAGCGTTCCCCCACGTCTCCCGATAAAAATGATACCTCACTTGTGTGGGTAGGCCTAGCGCCGGCGACAGGAAATGCCCCAAAGCGCAACGTGGACACAGCCAAATTGGTGAAGGAAAACAGAGGTGTTTTTTGCAAAGTGCCTACCTGTAGATTTTGGCCTGTAGCTCAGCCGCCACCTAGGGAAACCTACCAAACCTGTGCATTTCTGAAAACTAGAGACCTAGGGGAATCCAAGATGGGGTGACTTGTGTGGCCCGGACCAGGTTCTGTTACCCAGAATCCATTGCAAACCTCACAATTTGGCTAAAAAAACACATGTTCCTCACATTTCTGTGGCAGAAAGTTCTGGAATCTGAGAGGAGCCACGAATTTCCTTCCACCCAGCGTTCCCCCACGTCTCCCGATAAAAATGATACCTCACTTGTGTGGGTAGGCCTAGCGCCCGCGACAGGAAATGCCCCAAAGCGCAACGTGGACACAGCCAAATTGGTGAAGGAAAACAGAGGTGTTTTTTGCAAAGTGCCTACCTGTAGATTTTGGCCTGTAGCTCAGCCGCCACCTAGGGAAACCTACCAAACCTGTGCATTTCTGAAAACTAGAGACCTAGGGGAATCCACGATGGGGTGACTTGTGTGGCTCGGACCAGGTTCTGTTACCCAGAATCCTTTGCAAACCTCAAAATTTGGCTAAAAAAACACATGTTTCTCACATTTCTGTGGCAGAAAGTTCTGGAATCTGAGAGGAGCCACGAATTTCCTTCCACCCAGCGTTCCCCCACGTCTCCCGATAAAAATGATACCTCACTTGTGTGGGTAGGCCTAGCGCCCGCGACAGGAAATGCCCCAAAGCGCAACGTGGACACAGCCAAATTGGTGAAGGAAAACAGAGGTGTTTTTTGCAAAGTGCCTAACTGTAGATTTTGGCCTGTAGCTCAGCCGCCACCTAGGGAAACCTACCAAACCTGTGCATTTCTGAAAACTAGAGACCTAGGGGAATCCAAGATGGGGTGACTTGTGTGGCCCGGACCAGGTTCTGTTACCCAGAATCCTTTGCAAACCTCAAAATTTGGCTAAAAAAACACATGTTCCTCACATTTCTGTGGCAGAAAGTTCTGGAATCTGAGAGGAGCCACGAATTTCCTTCCACCCAGCGTTCCCCCACGTCTCCCGGTAAAAATGATACCTCACTTGTGTGGGTAGGCCTAGCGCCCGCGACAGGAAACGCCCAAAAGCGCAACGTGGACACAGCCACATTGGTGAAGGAAAACAGAGGTGTTTTTTGCAAAGTGCCTACCTGTAGATTTTGGCCTGTAGCTCAGCCGCCACCTAGGGAAACCTACCAAACCTGTGCATTTCTGAAAACTAGAGACCTAGGGGAATCCAAGATGGGGTGACTTGTGTGGCTCGGACCATGTTCTGTTACCCAGAATCCTTTGCAAACCTCAAAATTTGGCTAAACAAACACATGTTCCTCACATTTCTGTGGCAGAAAGTTCTGGAATCTGAGAGGAGCCACGAATTTCCTTCCACCCAGCGTTCCCCCACATCTCCCGATAAAAATGATACCTCACTTGTGTGGGTAGGCCTAGCGCCCGCGACAGGAAACGCCCCAAAGCGCAACGTGGACACAGCCAAATTGGTGAAGGAAAACAGAGGTGTTTTTTGCCAAGTGCCTACCTGTAGATTTTGGCCTGTAGCTCAGCCGCCACCTAGGGAAACCTACCAAACCTGTGCATTTCTGAAAACTAGAGACCTAGGGGAATCCAAGATGGGGTGACTTGTGTGGCTCGGACCAGGTTCTGTTACCCAGAATCCTTTGCAAACCTCAAAATTTGGCTAAAAATACACATGTTCCTCACATTTCTGTGGCAGAAAGTTCTGGAATCTGAGAGGAGCCACGAATTTCCTTCCACCCAGCGTTCCCCCACGTCTCCCGATAAAAATGCTACCTCACTTGTGTGGGTAGGCCTAGCGCCCGCGACAGGAAATGCCCCAAAGCGCAACGTGGACACAGCCAAATTGGTGAAGGAAAACAGAGGTGTTTTTTGCAAAGTGCCTACCTGTAGATTTTGGCCTGTAGCTCAGCCGCCACCTAGGGAAACCTACCAAACCTGTGCATTTCTGAAAAGTAGAGACCTAGGGGAATCCAAGATGGGGTGACTTGTGTGGCTCGGACCATGTTATGTTACCCAGAATCCTTTGCAAACCTCAAAATTTGGCTAAAAAAACACATGTTCCTCACATTTCTGTGGCAGAAAGTTCTGGAATCTGAGAGGAGCCACGAATTTCCTTCCACCCAGCGTTCCCCCACGTCTCCCGATAAAAATGATACCTCACTTGTGTGGGTAGGCCTAGCGCCCGCGACAGGAAATGCCCCAAAGCGCAACGTGGACACAGCCAAATTGGTGAAGGAAAACAGAGGTTTTTTTTGCAAAGTGCCTACCTGTAGATTTTGGCCTGTAGCTCAGCCGCCACCTAGGGAAACCTACCAAACCTGTGCATTTCTGAAAACTAGAGACCTAGGGGAATCCAAGATGGGGTGACTTGTGTGGCCCGGACCAGGTTCTGTTACCCAGAATCCTTTGCAAACCTCAAAATTTGGCTAAAAAAACACATGTTCCTCACATTTCTGTGGCAGAAAGTTCTGGAATCTGAGAGGAGCCACGAATTTCCTTCCACCCAGCGTTCCCCCACGTCTCCCGATAAAAATGATACCTCACTTGTGTGGGTAGGCCTAGCGCCCACGACAGGAAATGCTCCAAAGCGCAACGTGGACACAGCCAAATTGGTGAAGGAAAACGGAGGTGTTTTTTGTAAAGTGCCTACCTGTAGATTTTGGCCTGTAGCTCAGCCGCCACCTAGGGAAACCTACCAAACCTGTGCATTACTGAAAACTAGAGACCTAGGGGAATCCAAGATGGGGTGACTTGTGTGGCCAGGACCAGGTTCTGTTACCCAGAATCCTTTGCAAACCTCAAAATTTGGCTAAAAAAACACATGTTCCTCACATTTCTGTGGCAGAAAGTTCTGGAATCTGAGAGGAGCCACGAATTTCCTTCCACCCAGCGTTCCCCCACGTCTCCCGATAAAAATGATACCTCACTTGTGTGGGTAGGCCTAGCGCCCGCGACAGGAAACGCCCCAAAGCGCAACGTGGACACAGCCAAATTGGTGAAGGAAAACAGAGGTGTTTTTTGCAAAGTGCCTACCTGTAGATTTTGGCCTGTAGCTCAGCCGCCACCTAGGGAAACCTACCAAACCTGTGCATTTCTGAAAACTAGAGACCTAGGGGAATCCAAGATGGGGTGACTTGTGTGGCTCGGACCAGGTTCTGTTACCCAGAATCCTTTGCAAACCTCAAAATTTGGCTAAAAATACACATGTTCCTCACATTTCTGTGGCAGAAAGTTCTGGAATCTGAGAGGAGCCACGAATTTCCTTCCACCCAGCGTTCCCCCACGTCTCCCGATAAAAATGATACCTCACTTGTGTGGGTAGGCCTAGCGCCCGCGACAGGAAATGCCCCAAAGCGCAACGTGGACACAGCCAAATTGGTGAAGGAAAACAGAGGTGTTTTTTGCAAAGTGCCTACCTGTAGATTTTGGCCTGTAGCTCAGCCGCCACCTAGGGAAACCTACCAAACCTGTGCATTTCTGAAAAGTAGAGACCTAGGGGAATCCAAGATGGGGTGACTTGTGTGGCTCGGACCATGTTATGTTACCCAGAATCCTTTGCAAACCTCAAAATTTGGCTAAAAAAACACATGTTCCTCACATTTCTGTGGCAGAAAGTTCTGGAATCTGAGAGGAGCCACGAATTTCCTTCCACCCAGCGTTCCCCCACGTCTCCCGATAAAAATGATACCTCACTTGTGTGGGTAGGCCTAGCGCCCGCGACAGGAAATGCCCCAAAGCGCAACGTGGACACAGCCAAATTGGTGAAGGAAAACAGAGGTGTTTTTTGCAAAGTGCCTACCTGTAGATTTTGGCCTGTAGCTCAGCCGCCACCTAGGGAAACCTACCAAACCTGTGCATTTCTGAAAACTAGAGACCTAGGGGAATCCAAGATGGGGTGACTTGTGTGGCCCGGACCAGGTTCTGTTACCCAGAATCCTTTGCAAACCTCAAAATTTGGCTAAAAAAACACATGTTCCTCACATTTCTGTGGCAGAAAGTTCTGGAATCTGAGAGGAGCCACGAATTTCCTTCCACCCAGCGTTCCCCCACGTCTCCCGATAAAAATGATACCTCACTTGTGTGGGTAGGCCTAGCGCCCGCGACAGGAAATGCCCCAAAGCGCAACGTGGACACAGCCAAATTGGTGAAGGAAAACAGAGGTGTTTTTTGCAAAGTGCCTACCTGTAGATTTTGGCCTGTAGCTCAGCCGCCACCTAGGGAAACCTACCAAACCTGTGCATTTCTGAAAACTAGAGACCTAGGGGAATCCAAGATGGGGTGACTTGTGTGGCCCGGACCAGGTTCTGTTACCCAGAATCCTTTGCAAACCTCACAATTTGGCTAAAAAAACACATGTTCCTCACATTTCTGTGGCAGAAAGTTCTGGAATCTGAGAGGAGCCACGAATTTCCTTCCACCCAGCGTTCCCCCACGTCTCCCGATAAAAATGATACCTCACTTGTGTGGGTAGGCCTAGCGCCCGCGACAGGAAATGCCCCAAAGCGCAACGTGGACACAGCCAAATTGGTGAAGGAAAACAGAGGTGTTTTTTGCAAAGTGCCTACCTGTAGATTTTGGCCTGTAGCTCAGCCGCCACCTAGGGAAACCTACCAAACCTGTGCATTTCTGAAAACTAGAGACCTAGGGGAATCCACGATGGGGTGACTTGTGTGGCTCGGACCAGGTTCTGTTACCCAGAATCCTTTGCAAACCTCAAAATTTGGCTAAAAAAACACATGTTTCTCACATTTCTGTGGCAGAAAGTTCTGGAATCTGAGAGGAGCCACGAATTTCCTTCCACCCAGCGTTCCCCCACGTCTCCCGATAAAAATGATACCTCACTTGTGTGGGTAGGCCTAGCGCCCGCGACAGGAAATGCCCCAAAGCGCAACGTGGACACAGCCAAATTGGTGAAGGAAAACAGAGGTGTTTTTTGCAAAGTGCCTAACTGTAGATTTTGGCCTGTAGCTCAGCCGCCACCTAGGGAAACCTACCAAACCTGTGCATTTCTGAAAACTAGAGACCTAGGGGAATCCAAGATGGGGTGACTTGTGTGGCCCGGACCAGGTTCTGTTACCCAGAATCCTTTGCAAACCTCAAAATTTGGCTAAAAAAACACATGTTCCTCACATTTCTGTGGCAGAAAGTTCTGGAATCTGAGAGGAGCCACGAATTTCCTTCCACCCAGCGTTCCCCCACGTCTCCCGGTAAAAATGATACCTCACTTGTGTGGGTAGGCCTAGCGCCCGCGACAGGAAACGCCCAAAAGCGCAACGTGGACACAGCCACATTGGTGAAGGAAAACAGAGGTGTTTTTTGCAAAGTGCCTACCTGTAGATTTTGGCCTGTAGCTCAGCCGCCACCTAGGGAAACCTACCAAACCTGTGCATTTCTGAAAACTAGAGACCTAGGGGAATCCAAGATGGGGTGACTTGTGTGGCTCGGACCATGTTCTGTTACCCAGAATCCTTTGCAAACCTCAAAATTTGGCTAAACAAACACATGTTCCTCACATTTCTGTGGCAGAAAGTTCTGGAATCTGAGAGGAGCCACGAATTTCCTTCCACCCAGCGTTCCCCCACATCTCCCGATAAAAATGATACCTCACTTGTGTGGGTAGGCCTAGCGCCCGCGACAGGAAACGCCCCAAAGCGCAACGTGGACACAGCCAAATTGGTGAAGGAAAACAGAGGTGTTTTTTGCAAAGTGCCTACCTGTAGATTTTGGCCTGTAGCTCAGCCGCCACCTAGGGAAACCTACCAAACCTGTGCATTTCTGAAAACTAGAGACCTAGGGGAATCCAAGATGGGGTGACTTGTGTGGCTCGGACCAGGTTCTGTTACCCAGAATCCTTTGCAAACCTCAACATTTGGCTAAAAATACACATTTTCCTCACATTTCTGTGGCAGAAAGTTCTGGAATCTGAGAGGAGCCACGAATTTCCTTCCACCCAGCGTTCCCCCACGTCTCCCGATAAAAATGATACCTCACTTGTGTGGGTAGGCCTAGCGCCCGCGACAGGAAATGCCCCAAAGCGCAACGTGGACACAGCCAAATTGGTGAAGGAAAACGGAGGTGTTTTTTGTAAAGTGCCTACCTGTAGATTTTGGCCTGTAGCTCAGCCGCCACCTAGGGAAACCTACCAAACCTGTGCATTTCTGAAAACTAGAGACCTAGGGGAATCCAAGATGGGGTGACTTGTGTGGCTCGGACCAGGTTCTGTTACCCAGAATCCTTTGCAAACCTCAAAATTTGGCTAAAAATACACATGTTCCTCACATTTCTGTGGCAGAAAGTTCTGGAATCTGAGAGGAGCCACGAATTTCCTTCCACCCAGCGTTCCCCCACGTCTCCCGATAAAAATGCTACCTCACTTGTGTGGGTAGGCCTAGCGCCCGCGACAGGAAATGCCCCAAAGCGCAACGTGGACACAGCCAAATTGGTGAAGGAAAACAGAGGTGTTTTTTGCAAAGTGCCTACCTGTAGATTTTGGCCTGTAGCTCAGCCGCCACCTAGGGAAACCTACCAAACCTGTGCATTTCTGAAAAGTAGAGACCTAGGGGAATCCAAGATGGGGTGACTTGTGTGGCTCGGACCATGTTATGTTACCCAGAATCCTTTGCAAACCTCAAAATTTGGCTAAAAAAACACATGTTCCTCACATTTCTGTGGCAGAAAGTTCTGGAATCTGAGAGGAGCCACGAATTTCCTTCCACCCAGCGTTCCCCCACGTCTCCCGATAAAAATGATACCTCACTTGTGTGGGTAGGCCTAGCGCCCGCGACAGGAAATGCCCCAAAGCGCAACGTGGACACAGCCAAATTGGTGAAGGAAAACAGAGGTGTTTTTTGCAAAGTGCCTACCTGTAGATTTTGGCCTGTAGCTCAGCCGCCACCTAGGGAAACCTACCAAACCTGTGCATTTCTGAAAACTAGAGACCTAGGGGAATCCAAGATGGGGTGACTTGTGTGGCCCGGACCAGGTTCTGTTACCCAGAATCCTTTGCAAACCTCAAAATTTGGCTAAAAAAACACATGTTCCTCACATTTCTGTGGCAGAAAGTTCTGGAATCTGAGAGGAGCCACGAATTTCCTTCCACCCAGCGTTCCCCCACGTCTCCCGATAAAAATGATACCTCACTTGTGTGGGTAGGCCTAGCGCCCGCGACAGGAAATGCCCCAAAGCGCAACGTGGACACAGCCAAATTGGTGAAGGAAAACAGAGGTGTTTTTTGCAAAGTGCCTACCTGTAGATTTTGGCCTGTAGCTCATCCGCCACCTAGGGAAACCTACCAAACCTGTGCATTTCTGAAAACTAGAGACCTAGGGGAATCCAAGATGGGGTGACTTGTGTGGCCCGGACCAGGTTCTGTTACCCAGAATCCTTTGCAAACCTCACAATTTGGCTAAAAAAACACATGTTCCTCACATTTCTGTGGCAGAAAGTTCTGGAATCTGAGAGGAGCCACGAATTTCCTTCCACCCAGCGTTCCCCCACGTCTCCCGATAAAAATGATACCTCACTTGTGTGGGTAGGCCTAGCGCCCGCGACAGGAAATGCCCCAAAGCGCAACGTGGACACAGCCAAATTGGTGAAGGAAAACAGAGGTGTTTTTTGCAAAGTGCCTACCTGTAGATTTTGGCCTGTAGCTCAGCCGCCACCTAGGGAAACCTACCAAACCTGTGCATTTCTGAAAACTAGAGACCTAGGGGAATCCACGATGGGGTGACTTGTGTGGCTCGGACCAGGTTCTGTTACCCAGAATCCTTTGCAAACCTCAAAATTTGGCTAAAAAAACACATGTTTCTCACATTTCTGTGGCAGAAAGTTCTGGAATCTGAGAGGAGCCACAAATTTCCTTCCACCCAGCGTTCCCCCACGTCTCCCGATAAAAATGATACCTCACTTGTGTGGGTAGGCCTAGCGCCCGCGACAGGAAATGCCCCAAAGCGCAACGTGGACACAGCCAAATTGGTGAAGGAAAACAGAGGTGTTTTTTGCAAAGTGCCTACCTGTAGATTTTGGCCTGTAGCTCAGCCGCCACCTAGGGAAACCTACCAAACCTGTGCATTTCTGAAAACTAGAGACCTAGGGGAATCCAAGATGGGGTGACTTGTGTGGCTCGGACCAGGTTCTGTTACCCAGAATCCTTTGCAAACCTCAAAATTTGGCTAAAAAAACACATGTTCCTCACATTTCTGTGGCAGAAAGTTCTGGAATCTGAGAGGAGCCACGAATTTCCTTCCACCCAGCGTTCCCCCACGTCTCCCGATAAAAATGATACCTCACTTGTGTGGGTAGGCCTAGCGCCCGCGACAGGAAACGCCCCAAAGCGCAACGTGAACACAGCCAAATTGGTGAAGGAAAACAGAGGTGTTTTTTGCACAGTGCCTACCTGTAGATTTTGGCCTGTAGCTCAGCCGCCACCTAGGGAAACCTACCAAACCTGTGCATTTCTGAAAACTAGAGACCTAGGGGAATCCAAGATGGGGTGACTTGTGTGGCTCGGACCAGGTTCTGTTACCCAGAATCCTTTGCAAACCTCAAAATTTGGCTAAACAAACACATGTTCCTCACATTTCTGTGGCAGAAAGTTCTGGAATCTGAGAGGAGCCACGAATTTCCTTCCACCCAGCGTTCCCCCACATCTCCCGATAAAAATGATACCTCACTTGTGTGGGTAGGCCTAGCGCCCGCGACAGGAAACGCCCCAAAGCGCAACGTGGACACAGCCAAATTGGTGAAGGAAAACAGAGGTGTTTTTTGCAAAGTGCCTACCTGTAGATTTTGGCCTGTAGCTCAGCCGCCACCTAGGGAAACCTACCAAACCTGTGCATTTCTGAAAAGTAGAGACCTAGGGGAATCCAAGATGGGGTGACTTGTGTGGCTCGGACCATGTTATGTTACCCAGAATCCTTTGCAAACCTCAAAATTTGGCTAAAAAAACACATGTTCCTCACATTTCTGTGGCAGAAAGTTCTGGAATCTGAGAGGAGCCACGAATTTCCTTCCACCCAGCGTTCCCCCACGTCTCCCGATAAAAATGATACCTCACTTGTGTGGGTAGGCCTAGCGCCCGCGACAGGAAATGCCCCAAAGCGCAACGTGGACACAGCCAAATTGGTGAAGGAAAACAGAGGTGTTTTTTGCAAAGTGCCTACCTGTAGATTTTGGCCTGTAGCTCAGCCGCCACCTAGGGAAACCTACCAAACCTGTGCATTTCTGAAAACTAGAGACCTAGGGGAATCCAAGATGGGGTGACTTGTGTGGCCCGGACCAGGTTCTGTTACCCAGAATCCTTTGCAAACCTCAAAATTTGGCTAAAAAAACACATGTTCCTCACATTTCTGTGGCAGAAAGTTCTGGAATCTGAGAGGAGCCACGAATTTCCTTCCACCCAGCGTTCCCCCACGTCTCCCGATAAAAATGATACCTCACTTGTGTGGGTAGGCCTAGCGCCCGCGACAGGAAATGCCCCAAAGCGCAACGTGGACACAGCCAAATTGGTGAAGGAAAACAGAGGTGTTTTTTGCAAAGTGCCTACCTGTAGATTTTGGCCTGTAGCTCAGCCGCCACCTAGGGAAACCTACCAAACCTGTGCATTTCTGAAAACTAGAGACCTAGGGGAATCCAAGATGGGGTGACTTGTGTGGCCCGGACCAGGTTCTGTTACCCAGAATCCTTTGCAAACCTCACAATTTGGCTAAAAAAACACATGTTCCTCACATTTCTGTGGCAGAAAGTTCTGGAATCTGAGAGGAGCCACGAATTTCCTTCCACCCAGCGTTCCCCCACGTCTCCCGATAAAAATGATACCTCACTTGTGTGGGTAGGCCTAGCGCCCGCGACAGGAAATGCCCCAAAGCGCAACGTGGACACAGCCAAATTGGTGAAGGAAAACAGAGGTGTTTTTTGCAAAGTGCCTACCTGTAGATTTTGGCCTGTAGCTCAGCCGCCACCTAGGGAAACCTACCAAACCTGTGCATTTCTGAAAACTAGAGACCTAGGGGAATCCACGATGGGGTGACTTGTGTGGCTCGGACCAGGTTCTGTTACCCAGAATCCTTTGCAAACCTCAAAATTTGGCTAAAAAAACACATGTTTCTCACATTTCTGTGGCAGAAAGTTCTGGAATCTGAGAGGAGCCACGAATTTCCTTCCACCCAGCGTTCCCCCACGTCTCCCGATAAAAATGATACCTCACTTGTGTGGGTAGGCCTAGCGCCCGCGACAGGAAATGCCCCAAAGCGCAACGTGGACACAGCCAAATTGGTGAAGGAAAACAGAGGTGTTTTTTGCAAAGTGCCTAACTGTAGATTTTGGCCTGTAGCTCAGCCGCCACCTAGGGAAACCTACCAAACCTGTGCATTTCTGAAAACTAGAGACCTAGGGGAATCCAAGATGGGGTGACTTGTGTGGCCCGGACCAGGTTCTGTTACCCAGAATCCTTTGCAAACCTCAAAATTTGGCTAAAAAAACACATGTTCCTCACATTTCTGTGGCAGAAAGTTCTGGAATCTGAGAGGAGCCACGAATTTCCTTCCACCCAGCGTTCCCCCACGTCTCCCGGTAAAAATGATACCTCACTTGTGTGGGTAGGCCTAGCGCCCGCGACAGGAAACGCCCAAAAGCGCAACGTGGACACAGCCACATTGGTGAAGGAAAACAGAGGTGTTTTTTGCAAAGTGCCTACCTGTAGATTTTGGCCTGTAGCTCAGCCGCCACCTAGGGAAACCTACCAAACCTGTGCATTTCTGAAAACTAGAGACCTAGGGGAATCCAAGATGGGGTGACTTGTGTGGCTCGGACCATGTTCTGTTACCCAGAATCCTTTGCAAACCTCAAAATTTGGCTAAACAAACACATGTTCCTCACATTTCTGTGGCAGAAAGTTCTGGAATCTGAGAGGAGCCACGAATTTCCTTCCACCCAGCGTTCCCCCACATCTCCCGATAAAAATGATACCTCACTTGTGTGGGTAGGCCTAGCGCCCGCGACAGGAAACGCCCCAAAGCGCAACGTGGACACAGCCAAATTGGTGAAGGAAAACAGAGGTGTTTTTTGCAAAGTGCCTACCTGTAGATTTTGGCCTGTAGCTCAGCCGCCACCTAGGGAAACCTACCAAACCTGTGCATTTCTGAAAACTAGAGACCTAGGGGAATCCAAGATGGGGTGACTTGTGTGGCTCGGACCAGGTTCTGTTACCCAGAATCCTTTGCAAACCTCAACATTTGGCTAAAAATACACATTTTCCTCACATTTCTGTGGCAGAAAGTTCTGGAATCTGAGAGGAGCCACGAATTTCCTTCCACCCAGCGTTCCCCCACGTCTCCCGATAAAAATGATACCTCACTTGTGTGGGTAGGCCTAGCGCCCGCGACAGGAAATGCCCCAAAGCGCAACGTGGACACAGCCAAATTGGTGAAGGAAAACGGAGGTGTTTTTTGTAAAGTGCCTACCTGTAGATTTTGGCCTGTAGCTCAGCCGCCACCTAGGGAAACCTACCAAACCTGTGCATTTCTGAAAACTAGAGACCTAGGGGAATCCAAGATGGGGTGACTTGTGTGGCTCGGACCAGGTTCTGTTACCCAGAATCCTTTGCAAACCTCAAAATTTGGCTAAAAAAACACATGTTTCTCACATTTCTGTGGCAGAAAGTTCTGGAATCTGAGAGGAGCCACAAATTTCCTTCCACCCAGCGTTCCCCCACGTCTCCCGATAAAAATGATACCTCACTTGTGTGGGTAGGCCTAGCGCCCGCGACAGGAAATGCCCCAAAGCGCAACGTGGACACAGCCAAATTGGTGAAGGAAAACAGAGGTGTTTTTTGCAAAGTGCCTACCTGTAGATTTTGGCCTGTAGCTCAGCCGCCACCTAGGGAAACCTACCAAACCTGTGCATTTCTGAAAACTAGAGACCTAGGGGAATCCAAGATGGGGTGACTTGTGTGGCTCGGACCAGGTTCTGTTACCCAGAATCCTTTGCAAACCTCAAAATTTGGCTAAAAAAACACATGTTCCTCACATTTCTGTGGCAGAAAGTTCTGGAATCTGAGAGGAGCCACGAATTTCCTTCCACCCAGCGTTCCCCCACGTCTCCCGATAAAAATGATACCTCACTTGTGTGGGTAGGCCTAGCGCCCGCGACAGGAAACGCCCCAAAGCGCAACGTGAACACAGCCAAATTGGTGAAGGAAAACAGAGGTGTTTTTTGCAAAGTGCCTACCTGTAGATTTTGGCCTGTAGCTCAGCCGCCACCTAGGGAAACCTACCAAACCTGTGCATTTCTGAAAACTAGAGACCTAGGGGAATCCAAGATGGGGTGACTTGTGTGGCTCGGACCAGGTTCTGTTACCCAGAATCCTTTGCAAACCTCAAAATTTGGCTAAACAAACACATGTTCCTCACATTTCTGTGGCAGAAAGTTCTGGAATCTGAGAGGAGCCACGAATTTCCTTCCACCCAGCGTTCCCCCACATCTCCCGATAAAAATGATACCTCACTTGTGTGGGTAGGCCTAGCGCCCGCGACAGGAAACGCCCCAAAGCGCAACGTGGACACAGCCAAATTGGTGAAGGAAAACAGAGGTGTTTTTTGCAAAGTGCCTACCTGTAGATTTTGGCCTGTAGCTCAGCCGCCACCTAGGGAAACCTACCAAACCTGTGCATTTCTGAAAACTAGAGACCTAGGGGAATCCAAGAAGGGGTGACTTGTGTGGCTCGGACCAGGTTCTGTTACCCAGAATCCTTTGCAAACCTCAACATTTGGCTAAAAATACACATTTTCCTCACATTTCTGTGGCAGAAAGTTCTGGAATCTGAGAGGAGCCACGAATTTCCTTCCACCCAGCGTTCCCCCACGTCTCCCGATAAAAATGATACCTCACTTGTGTGGGTAGGCCTAGCGCCCACGACAGGAAATGCCCCAAAGCGCAACGTGGACACAGCCAAATTGGTGAAGGAAAACGGAGGTGTTTTTTGTAAAGTGCCTACCTGTAGATTTTGGCCTGTAGCTCAGCCGCCACCTAGGGAAACCTACCAAACCTGTGCATTTCTGAAAACTAGAGACCTAGGGGAATCCAAGATGGGGTGACTTGTGTGGCCAGGACCAGGTTCTGTTACCCAGAATCCTTTGCAAACCTCAAAATTTGGCTAAAAAAACACATGTTCCTCACATTTCTGTGGCAGAAAGTTCTGGAATCTGAGAGGAGCCACGAATTTCCTTCCACCCAGCGTTCCCCCACGTCTCCCGATAAAAATGATACCTCACTTGTGTGGGTAGGCCTAGCGCCCGCGACAAGAAACGCCCCAAAGCGCAACGTGGACACAGCCAAATTGGTGAAGGAAAACAGAGGTGTTTTTTGCAAAGTGCCTACCTGTAGATTTTGGCCTGTAGCTCAGCCGCCACCTAGGGAAACCTACCAAACCTGTGCATTTCTGAAAACTAGAGACCTAGGGGAATCCAAGATGGGGTGACTTGTGTGGCTCGGACCAGGTTCTGTTACCCAGAATCCTTTGCAAACCTCAAAATTTGGCTAAAAAAACACATGTTCCTCACATTTCTGTGGCAGAAAGTTCTGGAATCTGAGAGGAGCCACGAATTTCCTTCCACCCAGCGTTCCCCCACGTCTCCCGGTAAAAATGATACCTCACTTGTGTGGGTAGGCCTAGCGCCCGCGACAGGAAACGCCCAAAAGCGCAACGTGGACACAGCCACATTGGTGAAGGAAAACAGAGGTGTTTTTTGCAAAGTGCCTACCTGTAGATTTTGGCCTGTAGCTCAGCCGCCACCTAGGGAAACCTACCAAACCTGTGCATTTCTGAAAACTAGAGACCTAGGGGAATCCAAGATGGGGTGACTTGTGTGGCTCGGACCATGTTCTGTTACCCAGAATCCTTTGCAAACCTCAAAATTTGGCTAAACAAACACATGTTCCTCACATTTCTGTGGCAGAAAGTTCTGGAATCTGAGAGGAGCCACGAATTTCCTTCCACCCAGCGTTCCCCCACATCTCCCGATAAAAATGATACCTCACTTGTGTGGGTAGGCCTAGCGCCCGCGACAGGAAACGCCCCAAAGCGCAACGTGGACACAGCCAAATTGGTGAAGGAAAACAGAGGTGTTTTTTGCAAAGTGCCTACCTGTAGATTTTGGCCTGTAGCTCAGCCGCCACCTAGGGAAACCTACCAAACCTGTGCATTTCTGAAAACTAGAGACCTAGGGGAATCCAAGATGGGGTGACTTGTGTGGCTCGGACCAGGTTCTGTTACCCAGAATCCTTTGCAAACCTCAACATTTGGCTAAAAATACACATTTTCCTCACATTTCTGTGGCAGAAAGTTCTGGAATCTGAGAGGAGCCACGAATTTCCTTCCACCCAGCGTTCCCCCACGTCTCCCGATAAAAATGATACCTCACTTGTGTGGGTAGGCCTAGCGCCCGCGACAGGAAATGCCCCAAAGCGCAACGTGGACACAGCCAAATTGGTGAAGGAAAACGGAGGTGTTTTTTGTAAAGTGCCTACCTGTAGATTTTGGCCTGTAGCTCAGCCGCCACCTAGGGAAACCTACCAAACCTGTGCATTTCTGAAAACTAGAGACCTAGGGGAATCCAAGATGGGGTGACTTGTGTGGCTCGGACCAGGTTCTGTTACCCAGAATCCTTTGCAAACCTCAAAATTTGGCTAAAAATACACATGTTCCTCACATTTCTGTGGCAGAAAGTTCTGGAATCTGAGAGGAGCCACGAATTTCCTTCCACCCAGCGTTCCCCCACGTCTCCCGATAAAAATGCTACCTCACTTGTGTGGGTAGGCCTAGCGCCCGCGACAGGAAATGCCCCAAAGCGCAACGTGGACACAGCCAAATTGGTGAAGGAAAACAGAGGTGTTTTTTGCAAAGTGCCTACCTGTAGATTTTGGCCTGTAGCTCAGCCGCCACCTAGGGAAACCTACCAAACCTGTGCATTTCTGAAAAGTAGAGACCTAGGGGAATCCAAGATGGGGTGACTTGTGTGGCTCGGACCATGTTATGTTACCCAGAATCCTTTGCAAACCTCAAAATTTGGCTAAAAAAACACATGTTCCTCACATTTCTGTGGCAGAAAGTTCTGGAATCTGAGAGGAGCCACGAATTTCCTTCCACCCAGCGTTCCCCCACGTCTCCCGATAAAAATGATACCTCACTTGTGTGGGTAGGCCTAGCGCCCGCGACAGGAAATGCCCCAAAGCGCAACGTGGACACAGCCAAATTGGTGAAGGAAAACAGAGGTGTTTTTTGCAAAGTGCCTACCTGTAGATTTTGGCCTGTAGCTCAGCCGCCACCTAGGGAAACCTACCAAACCTGTGCATTTCTGAAAACTAGAGACCTAGGGGAATCCAAGATGGGGTGACTTGTGTGGCCCGGACCAGGTTCTGTTACCCAGAATCCTTTGCAAACCTCAAAATTTGGCTAAAAAAACATATGTTCCTCACATTTCTGTGGCAGAAAGTTCTGGAATCTGAGAGGAGCCACGAATTTCCTTCCACCCAGCGTTCCCCCACGTCTCCCGATAAAAATGATACCTCACTTGTGTGGGTAGGCCTAGCGCCCGCGACAGGAAATGCCCCAAAGCGCAACGTGGACACAGCCAAATTGGTGAAGGAAAACAGAGGTGTTTTTTGCAAAGTGCCTACCTGTAGATTTTGGCCTGTAGCTCATCCGCCACCTAGGGAAACCTACCAAACCTGTGCATTTCTGAAAACTAGAGACCTAGGGGAATCCAAGATGGGGTGACTTGTGTGGCCCGGACCAGGTTCTGTTACCCAGAATCCTTTGCAAACCTCACAATTTGGCTAAAAAAACACATGTTCCTCACATTTCTGTGGCAGAAAGTTCTGGAATCTGAGAGGAGCCACGAATTTCCTTCCACCCAGCGTTCCCCCACGTCTCCCGATAAAAATGATACCTCACTTGTGTGGGTAGGCCTAGCGCCCGCGACAGGAAATGCCCCAAAGCGCAACGTGGACACAGCCAAATTGGTGAAGGAAAACAGAGGTGTTTTTTGCAAAGTGCCTACCTGTAGATTTTGGCCTGTAGCTCAGCCGCCACCTAGGGAAACCTACCAAACCTGTGCATTTCTGAAAACTAGAGACCTAGGGGAATCCACGATGGGGTGACTTGTGTGGCTCGGACCAGGTTCTGTTACCCAGAATCCTTTGCAAACCTCAAAATTTGGCTAAAAAAACACATGTTTCTCACATTTCTGTGGCAGAAAGTTCTGGAATCTGAGAGGAGCCACAAATTTCCTTCCACCCAGCGTTCCCCCACGTCTCCCGATAAAAATGATACCTCACTTGTGTGGGTAGGCCTAGCGCCCGCGACAGGAAATGCCCCAAAGCGCAACGTGGACACAGCCAAATTGGTGAAGGAAAACAGAGGTGTTTTTTGCAAAGTGCCTACCTGTAGATTTTGGCCTGTAGCTCAGCCGCCACCTAGGGAAACCTACCAAACCTGTGCATTTCTGAAAACTAGAGACCTAGGGGAATCCAAGATGGGGTGACTTGTGTGGCTCGGACCAGGTTCTGTTACCCAGAATCCTTTGCAAACCTCAAAATTTGGCTAAAAAAACACATGTTCCTCACATTTCTGTGGCAGAAAGTTCTGGAATCTGAGAGGAGCCACGAATTTCCTTCCACCCAGCGTTCCCCCACGTCTCCCGATAAAAATGATACCTCACTTGTGTGGGTAGGCCTAGCGCCCGCGACAGGAAACGCCCCAAAGCGCAACGTGAACACAGCCAAATTGGTGAAGGAAAACAGAGGTGTTTTTTGCAAAGTGCCTACCTGTAGATTTTGGCCTGTAGCTCAGCCGCCACCTAGGGAAACCTACCAAACCTGTGCATTTCTGAAAACTAGAGACCTAGGGGAATCCAAGATGGGGTGACTTGTGTGGCTCGGACCAGGTTCTGTTACCCAGAATCCTTTGCAAACCTCAAAATTTGGCTAAACAAACACATGTTCCTCACATTTCTGTGGCAGAAAGTTCTGGAATCTGAGAGGAGCCACGAATTTCCTTCCACCCAGCGTTCCCCCACATCTCCCGATAAAAATGATACCTCACTTGTGTGGGTAGGCCTAGCGCCCGCGACAGGAAACGCCCCAAAGCGCAACGTGGACACAGCCAAATTGGTGAAGGAAAACAGAGGTGTTTTTTGCAAAGTGCCTACCTGTAGATTTTGGCCTGTAGTTCAGCCGCCACCTAGGGAAACCTACCAAACCTGTGCATTTCTGAAAACTAGAGACCTAGGGGAATCCAAGAAGGGGTGACTTGTGTGGCTCGGACCAGGTTCTGTTACCCAGAATCCTTTGCAAACCTCAACATTTCGCTAAAAATACACATTTTCCTCACATTTCTGTGGCAGAAAGTTCTGGAATCTGAGAGGAGCCACGAATTTCCTTCCACCCAGCGTTCCCCCACGTCTCCCGATAAAAATGATACCTCACTTGTGTGGGTAGGCCTAGCGCCCACGACAGGAAATGCCCCAAAGCGCAACGTGGACACAGCCAAATTGGTGAAGGAAAACGGAGGTGTTTTTTGTAAAGTGCCTACCTGTAGATTTTGGCCTGTAGCTCAGCCGCCACCTAGGGAAACCTACCAAACCTGTGCATTTCTGAAAACTAGAGACCTAGGGGAATCCAAGATGGGGTGACTTGTGTGGCCAGGACCAGGTTCTGTTACCCAGAATCCTTTGCAAACCTCAAAATTTGGCTAAAAAAACACATGTTCCTCACATTTCTGTGGCAGAAAGTTCTGGAATCTGAGAGGAGCCACGAATTTCCTTCCACCCAGCGTTCCCCCACGTCTCCCGATAAAAATGATACCTCACTTGTGTGGGTAGGCCTAGCGCCCGCGACAAGAAACGCCCCAAAGCGCAACGTGGACACAGCCAAATTGGTGAAGGAAAACAGAGGTGTTTTTTGCAAAGTGCCTACCTGTAGATTTTGGCCTGTAGCTCAGCCGCCACCTAGGGAAACCTACCAAACCTGTGCATTTCTGAAAACTAGAGACCTAGGGGAATCCAAGATGGGGTGACTTGTGTGGCTCGGACCAGGTTCTGTTACCCAGAATCCTTTGCAAACCTCAAAATTTGGCTAAACAAACACATGTTCCTCACATTTCTGTGGCAGAAAGTTCTGGAATCTGAGAGGAGCCACGAATTTCCTTCCACCCAGCGTTCCCCCACATCTCCCGATAAAAATGATACCTCACTTGTGTGGGTAGGCCTAGCGCCCGCGACAGGAAACGCCCCAAAGCGCAACGTGGACACAGCCAAATTGGTGAAGGAAAACAGAGGTGTTTTTTGCAAAGTGCCTACCTGTAGATTTTGGCCTGTAGCTCAGCCGCCACCTAGGGAAACCTACCAAACCTGTGCATTTCTGAAAACTAGAGACCTAGGGGAATCCAAGATGGGGTGACTTGTGTGGCTCGGACCAGGTTCTGTTACCCAGAATCCTTTGCAAACCTCAACATTTGGCTAAAAATACACATTTTCCTCACATTTCTGTGGCAGAAAGTTCTGGAATCTGAGAGGAGCCACGAATTTCCTTCCACCCAGCGTTCCCCCACGTCTCCCGATAAAAATGATACCTCACTTGTGTGGGTAGGCCTAGCGCCCGCGACAGGAAATGCCCCAAAGCGCAACGTGGACACAGCCAAATTGGTGAAGGAAAACGGAGGTGTTTTTTGTAAAGTGCCTACCTGTAGATTTTGGCCTGTAGCTCAGCCGCCACCTAGGGAAACCTACCAAACCTGTGCATTTCTGAAAACTAGAGACCTAGGGGAATCCAAGATGGGGTGACTTGTGTGGCCCGGACCAGGTTCTGTTACCCAGAATCCTTTGCAAACCTCAAAATTTGGCTAAAAAAACACATGTTCCTCACATTTCTGTGGCAGAAAGTTCTGGAATCTGAGAGGAGCCACGAATTTCCTTCCACCCAGCGTTCCCCCACGTCTCCCGATAAAAATGATACCTCACTTGTGTGGGTAGGCCTAGCGCCCGCGACAGAAAATGCCCCAAAGCGCAACGTGGACACAGCCAAATTGGTGAAGGAAAACAGAGGTGTTTTTTGCAAAGTGCCTACCTGTAGATTTTGGCCTGTAGCTCAGCCGCCACCTAGGGAAACCTACCAAACCTGTGCATTTCTGAAAACTAGAGACCTAGGGGAATCCAAGATGGGGTGACTTGTGTGGCCCGGACCAGGTTCTGTTACCCAGAATCCTTTGCAAACCTCACAATTTGACTAAAAAAACACATGTTCCTCACATTTCTGTGGCAGAAAGTTCTGGAATCTGAGAGGAGCCACGAATTTCCTTCCACCCAGCGTTCCCCCACGTCTCCCGATAAAAATGATACCCCACTTGTGTGGGTAGGCCTAGCGCCCGCGACAGGAAATGCCCCAAAGCGCAACGTGGACACAGCCAAATTGGTGAAGGAAAACAGAGGTGTTTTTTGCAAAGTGCCTACCTGTAGATTTTGGCCTGTAGCTCAGCCGCCACCTAGGGAAACCTACCAAACCTGTGCATTTCTGAAAACTAGAGACCTAGGGGAATCCAAGATGGGGTGACTTGTGTGGCTCGGACCAGGTTCTGTTACCCAGAATCCTTTGCAAACCTCAAAATTTGGCTAAAAAAACACATGTTCCTCACATTTCTGTGGCAGAAAGTTCTGGAATCTGAGAGGAGCCACGAATTTCCTTCCACCCAGCGTTCCCCCACGTCTCCCGATAAAAATGATACCTCACTTGTGTGGGTAGGCCTAGCGCCCGCGACAGGAAACGCCCCAAAGCGCAACGTGGACACAGCCAAATTGGTGAAGGAAAACAGAGGTGTTTTTTGCAAAGTGCCTACCTGTAGATTTTGGCCTGTAGCTCAGCCGCCACCTAGGGAAACCTACCAAACCTGTGCATTTCTGAAAACTAGAGACCTAGGGGAATCCAAGATGGGGTGACTTGTGTGGCTCGGACCAGGTTCTGTTACCCAGAATCCTTTGCAAACCTCAAAATTTGGCTAAACAAACACATGTTCCTCACATTTCTGTGGCAGAAAGTTCTGGAATCTGAGAGGAGCCACGAATTTCCTTCCACCCAGCGTTCCCCCACATCTCCCGATAAAAATGATACCTCACTTGTGTGGGTAGGCCTAGCGCCCGCGACAGGAAACGCCCCAAAGCGCAACGTGGACACAGCCAAATTGGTGAAGGAAAACAGAGGTGTTTTTTGCAAAGTGCCTACCTGTAGATTTTGGCCTGTAGCTCAGCCGCCACCTAGGGAAACCTACCAAACCTGTGCATTTCTGAAAACTAGAGACCTAGGGGAATCCAAGATGGGGTGACTTGTGTGGCTCGGACCAGGTTCTGTTACCCAGAATCCTTTGCAAACCTCAACATTTGGCTAAAAATACACATTTTCCTCACATTTCTGTGGCAGAAAGTTCTGGAATCTGAGAGGAGCCACGAATTTCCTTCCACCCAGCGTTCCCCCACGTCTCCCGATAAAAATGATACCTCACTTGTGTGTGTAGGCCTAGCGCCCGCGACAGGAAATGCCCCAAAGCGCAACGTGGACACAGCCAAATTGGTGAAGGAAAACGGAGGTGTTTTTTGTAAAGTGCCTACCTGTAGATTTTGGCCTGTAGCTCAGCCGCCACCTAGGGAAACCTACCAAACCTGTGCATTTCTGAAAACTAGAGACCTAGGGGAATCCAAGATGGGGTGACTTGTGTGGCCAGGACCAGGTTCTGTTACCCAGAATCCTTTGCAAACCTCAAAATTTGGCTAAAAAAACACATGTTCCTCACATTTCTGTGGCAGAAAGTTCTGGAATCTGAGAGGAGCCACGAATTTCCTTCCACCCAGCGTTCCCCCACGTCTCCCGATAAAAATGATACCTCACTTGTGTGGGTAGGCCTAGCGCCCGCGACAGGAAACGCCCCAAAGCGCAACGTGGACACAGCCAAATTGGTGAAGGAAAACAGAGGTGTTTTTTGCAAAGTGCCTACCTGTAGATTTTGGCCTGTAGCTCAGCCGCCACCTAGGGAAACCTACCAAACCTGTGCATTTCTGAAAACTAGAGACCTAGGGGAATCCAAGATGGGGTGACTTGTGTGGCTCGGACCAGGTTCTGTTACCCAGAATCCTTTGCAAACCTCAAAATTTGGCTAAACAAACACATGTTCCTCACATTTCTGTGGCAGAAAGTTCTGGAATCTGAGAGGAGCCACGAATTTCCTTCCACCCAGCGTTCCCCCACATCTCCCGATAAAAATGATACCTCACTTGTGTGGGTAGGCCTAGCGCCCGCGACAAGAAACGCCCCAAAGCGCAACGTGGACTCAGCCAAATTGGTGAAGGAAAACAGAGGTGTTTTTTGCAAAGTGCCTACCTGTAGATTTTGGCCTGTAGCTCAGCCGCCACCTAGGGAAACCTACCAAACCTGTGCATTTCTGAAAACTAGAGACCTAGGGGAATCCAAGATGGGGTGACTTGTGTGGCTCGGACCAGGTTCTGTTACCCAGAATCCTTTGCAAACCTCAACATTTGGCTAAAAATACACATTTTCCTCACATTTCTGTGGCAGAAAGTTCTGGAATCTGAGAGGAGCCACGAATTTCCTTCCACCCAGCGTTCCCCCACGTCTCCCGATAAAAATGATACCTCACTTGTGTGGGTAGGCCTAGCGCCCGCGACAGGAAATGCCCCAAAGCGCAACGTGGACACAGCCAAATTGGTGAAGGAAAACGGAGGTGTTTTTTGTAAAGTGCCTACCTGTAGATTTTGGCCTGTAGCTCAGCCGCCACCTAGGGAAACCTACCAAACCTGTGCATTTCTGAAAACTAGAGACCTAGGGGAATCCAAGATGGGGTGACTTGTGTGGCCCGGACCAGGTTCTGTTACCCAGAATCCTTTGCAAACCTCAAAATTTGGCTAAAAAAACACATGTTCCTCACATTTCTGTGGCAGAAAGTTCTGGAATCTGAGAGGAGCCACGAATTTCCTTCCACCCAGCGTTCCCCCACGTCTCCCGATAAAAATGATACCTCACTTGTGTGGGTAGGCCTAGCGCCCGCGACAGAAAATGCCCCAAAGCGCAACGTGGACACAGCCAAATTGGTGAAGGAAAACAGAGGTGTTTTTTGCAAAGTGCCTACCTGTAGATTTTGGCCTGTAGCTCAGCCGCCACCTAGGGAAACCTACCAAACCTGTGCATTTCTGAAAACTAGAGACCTAGGGGAATCCAAGATGGGGTGACTTGTGTGGCCCGGACCAGGTTCTGTTACCCAGAATCCTTTGCAAACCTCACAATTTGACTAAAAAAACACATGTTCCTCACATTTCTGTGGCAGAAAGTTCTGGAATCTGAGAGGAGCCACGAATTTCCTTCCACCCAGCGTTCCCCCACGTCTCCCGATAAAAATGATACCCCACTTGTGTGGGTAGGCCTAGCGCCCGCGACAGGAAATGCCCCAAAGCGCAACGTGGACACAGCCAAATTGGTGAAGGAAAACAGAGGTGTTTTTTGCAAAGTGCCTACCTGTAGATTTTGGCCTGTAGCTCAGCCGCCACCTAGGGAAACCTACCAAACCTGTGCATTTCTGAAAACTAGAGACCTAGGGGAATCCAAGATGGGGTGACTTGTGTGGCCCGGACCAGGTTCTGTTACCCAGAATCCTTTGCAAACCTCAAAATTTGGCTAAAAAAACACATGTTCCTCACATTTCTGTGGCAGAAAGTTCTGGAATCTGAGAGGAGCCACGAATTTCCTTCCACCCAGCGTTCCCCCACGTCTCCCGATAAAAATGATACCTCACTTGTGTGGGTAGGCCTAGCGCCCGCGACAGAAAATGCCCCAAAGCGCAACGTGGACACAGCCAAATTGGTGAAGGAAAACAGAGGTGTTTTTTGCAAAGTGCCTACCTGTAGATTTTGGCCTGTAGCTCAGCCGCCACCTAGGGAAACCTACCAAACCTGTGCATTTCTGAAAACTAGAGACCTAGGGGAATCCAAGATGGGGTGACTTGTGTGGCCCGGACCAGGTTCTGTTACCCAGAATCCTTTGCAAACCTCACAATTTGACTAAAAAAACACATGTTCCTCACATTTCTGTGGCAGAAAGTTCTGGAATCTGAGAGGAGCCACGAATTTCCTTCCACCCAGCGTTCCCCCACGTCTCCCGATAAAAATGATACCCCACTTGTGTGGGTAGGCCTAGCGCCCGCGACAGGAAATGCCCCAAAGCGCAACGTGGACACAGCCAAATTGGTGAAGGAAAACAGAGGTGTTTTTTGCAAAGTGCCTACCTGTAGATTTTGGCCTGTAGCTCAGCCGCCACCTAGGGAAACCTACCAAACCTGTGCATTTCTGAAAACTAGAGACCTAGGGGAATCCAAGATGGGGTGACTTGTGTGGCTCGGACCAGGTTCTGTTACCCAGAATCCTTTGCAAACCTCAAAATTTGGCTAAAAATACACATGTTCCTCACATTTCTGTGGCAGAAAGTTCTGGAATCTGAGAGGAGCCACGAATTTCCTTCCACCCAGCGTTCCCCCACGTCTCCCGATAAAAATGATACCTCACTTGTGTGGGTAGGCCTAGCGCCCGCGACAGGAAATGCCCCAAAGCGCAACGTGGACACAGCCAAATTGGTGAAGGAAAACAGAGGTGTTTTTTGCAAAGTGCCTACCTGTAGATTTTGGCCTGTAGCTCAGCCGCCACCTAGGGAAACCTACCAAACCTGTGCATTTCTGAAAACTAGAGACCTAGGGGAATCCAAGATGGGGTGACTTGTGTGGCCCGGACCAGGTTCTGTTACCCAGAATCCTTTGCAAACCTCAAAATTTGGCTAAAAAAACACATGTTGCTCACATTTCTGTGGCAGAAAGTTCTGGAATCTGAGAGGAGCCACGAATTTCCTTCCACCCAGCGTTCCCCCACGTCTCCCGATAAAAATGATACCTCACTTGTGTGGGTAGGCCTAGCGCCCGCGACAGGAAATGCCCCAAAGCGCAACGTGGACACAGCCAAATTGGTGAAGTAAAACAGAGGTGTTTTTTGCAAAGTGCCTACCTGTAGATTTTGGCCTGTAGCTCAGCCGCCACCTAGGGAAACCTACCAAACCTGTGCATTTCTGAAAACTAGAGACCTAGGGGAATCCAAGATGGGGTGACTTGTGTGGCTCGGACCAGGTTCTGTTACCCAGAATCCTTTGCAAACCTCAAAATTTGGCTAAAAATACACATGTTCCTCACATTTCTGTGGCAGAAAGTTCTGGAATCTGAGAGGAGCCACGAATTTCCTTCCACCCAGCGTTCCCCCACGTCTCCCGATAAAAATGATACCTCACTTGTGTGGGTAGGCCTAGCGCCCGCGACAGGAAATGCCCCAAAGCGCAACGTGGACACAGCCAAATTGGTGAAGGAAAACAGAGGTGTTTTTTGCAAAGTGCCTACCTGTAGATTTTGGCCTGTAGCTCAGCCGCCACCTAGGGAAACCTACCAAACCTGTGCATTTCTGAAAACTAGAGACCTAGGGGAATCTAAGATGGGGTGACTTGTGTGGCTCGGACCAGGTTCTGTTACCCAGAATCCTTTGCAAACCTCACAATTTGGCTAAAAAAACACATGTTCCTCACATTTCTGTGGCAGAAAGTTCTGGAATCTGAGAGGAGCCACGAATTTCCTTCCACCCAGCGTTCCCCCACATCTCCCGATAAAAATGATACCTCACTTGTGTGGGTAGGCCTAGCGCCCGCGACAGGAAACGCCCCAAAGCGCAACGTGGACACAGCCAAATTGGTGAAGGAAAACAGAGGTGTTTTTTGCAAAGTGCCTACCTGTAGATTTTGGCCTGTAGCTCAGCCGCCACCTAGGGAAACCTACCAAACCTGTGCATTTCTGAAAACTAGAGACCTAGGGGAATCCAAGATGGGGTGACTTGTGTGGCTCGGACCAGGTTCTGTTACCCAGAATCCTTTGCAAACCTCAAAATTTGGCTAAAAATACACATGTTCCTCACATTTCTGTGGCAGAAAGTTCTGGAATCTGAGAGGAGCCACGAATTTCCTTCCACCCAGCGTTCCCCCACGTCTCCCGATAAAAATGATACCCCACTTGTGTGGGTAGGCCTAGCGCCCACGACAGGAAATGCCCCAAAGCGCAACGTGGACACAGCCAAATTGGTGAAGGAAAACAGAGGTGTTTTTTGCAAAGTGCCTACCTGTAGATTTTGGCCTGTAGCTCAGCCGCCACCTAGGGAAACCTACCAAACCTGTGCATTTCTGAAAACTAGAGACCTAGGGGAATCCAAGATGGGGTGACTTGTGTGGCTCGGACCAGGTTCTGTTACCCAGAATCCTTTGCAAACCTCAAAATTTGGCTAAACAAACACATGTTCCTCACATTTCTGTGGCAGAAAGTTCTGGAATCTGAGAGGAGCCACGAATTTCCTTCCACCCAGCGTTCCCCCACATCTCCCGATAAAAATGATACCTCACTTGTGTGGGTAGGCCTAGCGCCCGCGACAGGAAACGCCCCAAAGCGCAACGTGGACACAGCCAAATTGGTGAAGGAAAACAGAGGTGTTTTTTGCAAAGTGCCTACCTGTAGATTTTGGCCTGTAGCTCAGCCGCCACCTAGGGAAACCTACCAAACCTGTGCATTTCTGAAAACTAGAGACCTAGGGGAATCCAAGATGGGGTGACTTGTGTGGCTCGGACCAGGTTCTGTTACCCAGAATCCTTTGCAAACCTCAAAATTTGGCTAAAAATACACATGTTCCTCACATTTCTGTGGCAGAAAGTTCTGGAATCTGAGAGGAGCCACGAATTTCCTTCCACCCAGCGTTCCCCCACGTCTCCCGATAAAAATGATACCTCACTTGTGTGGGTAGGCCTAGCGCCCGCGACAGAAAATGCCCCAAAGCGCAACGTGGACACAGCCAAATTGGTGAAGGAAAACAGAGGTGTTTTTTGCAAAGTGCCTACCTGTAGATTTTGGCCTGTAGCTCAGCCGCCACCTAGGGAAACCTACCAAACCTGTGCATTTCTGAAAACTAGAGACCTAGGGGAATCCAAGATGGGGTGACTTGTGTGGCCCGGACCAGGTTCTGTTACCCAGAATCCTTTGCAAACCTCAAAATTTGGCTAAAAAAACACATGTTCCTCACATTTCTGTGGCAGAAAGTTCTGGAATCTGAGAGGAGCCACGAATTTCCTTCCACCCAGCGTTCCCCCACGTCTCCCGATAAAAATGATACCTCACTTGTGTGGGTAGGCCTAGCGCCCGCGACAGAAAATGCCCCAAAGCGCAACGTGGACACAGCCAAATTGGTGAAGGAAAACAGAGGTGTTTTTTGCAAAGTGCCTACCTGTAGATTTTGGCCTGTAGCTCAGCCGCCACCTAGGGAAACCTACCAAACCTGTGCATTTCTGAAAACTAGAGACCTAGGGGAATCCAAGATGGGGTGACTTGTGTGGCCCGGACCAGGTTCTGTTACCCAGAATCCTTTGCAAACCTCACAATTTGACTAAAAAAACACATGTTCCTCACATTTCTGTGGCAGAAAGTTCTGGAATCTGAGAGGAGCCACGAATTTCCTTCCACCCAGCGTTCCCCCACGTCTCCCGATAAAAATGATACCCCACTTGTGTGGGTAGGCCTAGCGCCCGCGACAGGAAATGCCCCAAAGCGCAACGTGGACACAGCCAAATTGGTGAAGGAAAACAGAGGTGTTTTTTGCAAAGTGCCTACCTGTAGATTTTGGCCTGTAGCTCAGCCGCCACCTAGGGAAACCTACCAAACCTGTGCATTTCTGAAAACTAGAGACCTAGGGGAATCCAAGATGGGGTGACTTGTGTGGCTCGGACCAGGTTCTGTTACCCAGAATCCTTTGCAAACCTCAAAATTTGGCTAAAAATACACATGTTCCTCACATTTCTGTGGCAGAAAGTTCTGGAATCTGAGAGGAGCCACGAATTTCCTTCCACCCAGCGTTCCCCCACGTCTCCCGATAAAAATGATACCTCACTTGTGTGGGTAGGCCTAGCGCCCGCGACAGGAAATGCCCCAAAGCGCAACGTGGACACAGCCAAATTGGTGAAGGAAAACAGAGGTGTTTTTTGCAAAGTGCCTACCTGTAGATTTTGGCCTGTAGCTCAGCCGCCACCTAGGGAAACCTACCAAACCTGTGCATTTCTGAAAACTAGAGACCTAGGGGAATCCAAGATGGGGTGACTTGTGTGGCCCGGACCAGGTTCTGTTACCCAGAATCCTTTGCAAACCTCAAAATTTGGCTAAAAAAACACATGTTGCTCACATTTCTGTGGCAGAAAGTTCTGGAATCTGAGAGGAGCCACGAATTTCCTTCCACCCAGCGTTCCCCCACGTCTCCCGATAAAAATGATACCTCACTTGTGTGGGTAGGCCTAGCGCCCGCGACAGGAAATGCCCCAAAGCGCAACGTGGACACAGCCAAATTGGTGAAGTAAAACAGAGGTGTTTTTTGCAAAGTGCCTACCTGTAGATTTTGGCCTGTAGCTCAGCCGCCACCTAGGGAAACCTACCAAACCTGTGCATTTCTGAAAACTAGAGACCTAGGGGAATCCAAGATGGGGTGACTTGTGTGGCTCGGACCAGGTTCTGTTACCCAGAATCCTTTGCAAACCTCAAAATTTGGCTAAAAATACACATGTTCCTCACATTTCTGTGGCAGAAAGTTCTGGAATCTGAGAGGAGCCACGAATTTCCTTCCACCCAGCGTTCCCCCACGTCTCCCGATAAAAATGATACCTCACTTGTGTGGGTAGGCCTAGCGCCCGCGACAGGAAATGCCCCAAAGCGCAACGTGGACACAGCCAAATTGGTGAAGGAAAACAGAGGTGTTTTTTGCAAAGTGCCTACCTGTAGATTTTGGCCTGTAGCTCAGCCGCCACCTAGGGAAACCTACCAAACCTGTGCATTTCTGAAAACTAGAGACCTAGGGGAATCCAAGATGGGGTGACTTGTGTGGCTCGGACCAGGTTCTGTTACCCAGAATCCTTTGCAAACCTCACAATTTGGCTAAAAAAACACATGTTCCTCACATTTCTGTGGCAGAAAGTTCTGGAATCTGAGAGGAGCCACGAATTTCCTTCCACCCAGCGTTCCCCCACATCTCCCGATAAAAATGATACCTCACTTGTGTGGGTAGGCCTAGCGCCCGCGACAGGAAACGCCCCAAAGCGCAACGTGGACACAGCCAAATTGGTGAAGGAAAACAGAGGTGTTTTTTGCAAAGTGCCTACCTGTAGATTTTGGCCTGTAGCTCAGCCGCCACCTAGGGAAACCTACCAAACCTGTGCATTTCTGAAAACTAGAGACCTAGGGGAATCCAAGATGGGGTGACTTGTGTGGCTCGGACCAGGTTCTGTTACCCAGAATCCTTTGCAAACCTCAAAATTTGGCTAAAAATACACATGTTCCTCACATTTCTGTGGCAGAAAGTTCTGGAATCTGAGAGGAGCCACGAATTTCCTTCCACCCAGCGTTCCCCCACGTCTCCCGATAAAAATGATACCCCACTTGTGTGGGTAGGCCTAGCGCCCGCGACAGGAAATGCCCCAAAGCGCAACGTGGACACAGCCAAATTGGTGAAGGAAAACAGAGGTGTTTTTTGCAAAGTGCCTACCTGTAGATTTTGGCCTGTAGCTCAGCCGCCACCTAGGGAAACCTACCAAACCTGTGCATTTCTGAAAACTAGAGACCTAGGGGAATCCAAGATGGGGTGACTTGTGTGGCTCGGACCATGTTATGTTACCCAGAATCCTTTGCAAACCTCAAAATTTGGCTAAAAAAACACATGTTTCTCACATTTCTGTGGCAGAAAGTTCTGGAATCTGAGAGGAGCCACGAATTTCCTTCCACCCAGCGTTCCCCCACGTCTCCCGATAAAAATGATACCTCACTTGTGTGGGTAGGCCTAGCGCCCGCGACAGAAAATGCCCCAAAGCGCAATGTGGACACAGCCAAATTGGTGAAGGAAAACAGAGGTGTTTTTTGCAAAGTGCCTACCTGTAGATTTTGGCCTGTAGCTCAGCCGCCACCTAGGGAAACCTACCAAACCTGTGCATTTCTGAAAACTAGAGACCTAGGGGAGTCCAAGATGGGGTGACTTGTGTGGCCCGGACCAGGTTCTGTTACCCAGAATCCTTTGCAAACCTCACAATTTGGCTAAAAAAACACATGTTTCTCACATTTCTGTGGCAGAAAGTTCTGGAATCTGAGAGGAGCCACGAATTTCCTTCAACCCAGCGTTCCCCCACGTCTCCCGATAAAAATGATACCTCACTTGTGTGGGTAGGCCTAGCGCCCGCGACAGGAAATGCCCCAAAGCGCAACGTGGACACAGCCAAATTGGTGAAGGAAAACAGAGGTGTTTTTTGCATAGTGCATACCTGTAGATTTTGGCCTGTAGCTCAGCCACCACCTAGGGAAACCTACCAAACCTGTGCATTTCTGAAAACTAGAGACCTAGGGGAATCCAAGATGGGGTGACTTGTGTGGCTCGGACCAGGTTCTGTTACCCAGAATCCTTTGCAAACCTCAAAATTTGGCTAAAAATACACATGTTCCTCACATTTCTGTGGCAGAAAGTTCTGGAATCTGAGAGGAGCCACGAATTTCCTTCCACCCAGCGTTCCCCCACGTCTCCCGATAAAAATGATACCTCACTTGTGTGGGTAGGCCTAGCGCCCGCGACAAGAAATGCCCCAAAGCGCAACGTGGACACAGCCAAATTGGTGAAGGAAAACAGAGGTGTTTTTTGCAAAGTGCCTACCTGTAGATTTTGGCCTGTAGCTCAGCCGCCACCTAGGGAAACCTACCAAACCTGTGCATTTCTGAAAACTAGAGACCTAGGGGAATCCAAGATGGGGTGACTTGTGTGGCCCGGACCAGGTTCTGATACCCAGAATCCTTTGCAAACCTCAAAATTTGGCTAAAAAAACACATGTTCCTCACATTTCTGTGGCAGAAAGTTCTGGAATCTGAGAGGAGCCACGAATTTCCTTCCACCCAGCGTTCCCCCACGTCTCCCGATAAAAATGATACCTCACTTGTGTGGGTAGGCCTAGCGCCCGCGACAGGAAATGCCCCAAAGCGCAACGTGGACACAGCCAAATTGGTGAAGGAAAACAGAGGTGTTTTTTGCAAAGTGCCTACCTGTAGATTTTGGCTTGTAGCTCCGCCGCCACCTAGGGAAACCTACCAAACCTGTGCATTTCTGAAAAGTAGAGACCTAGGAGAATCCAAGATGGGGTGACTTGTGTGGCTCGGACCAGGTTCTGTTACCCAGAATCCTTTGCAAACCTCAACATTTGGCTAAAAAAACACATGTTCCTCACATTTCTGTGGCAGAAAGTTCTGGAATCTGAGAGGAGCCACGAATTTCCTTCCACCCAGCGTTCCCCCACGTCTCCCGATAAAAATGATACCTCACTTGTGTGGGTAGGCCTAGCGCCCGCGACAGGAAATGCCCCAAAGCGCAACGTGGACACAGCCAAATTGGTGAAGGAAAACAGAGGTGTTTTTTGCAAAGTGCCTACCTGTAGATTTTGGCCTGTAGCTCAGCCGCCACCTAGGGAAACCTATCAAACCTGTGCATTTCTGAAAACTAGAGACCTAGGGGAATCCAAGATGGGGTGACTTGTGTGGCCCGGACCAGGTTCTGTTACCCAGAATCCTTTGCAAACCTCAAAATTTGGCTAAAAAAACACATGTTCCTCACATTTCTGTGGCAGAAAGTTCTGGAATCTGAGAGGAGCCACGAATTTCCTTCCACCCAGCGTTCCCCCACGTCTCCCGATAAAAATTATACCTCACTTGTGTGGGTAGGCCTAGCGCCGGCGACAGGAAATGCCCCAAAGCGCAACGTGGACACAGCCAAATTGGTGAAGGAAAACAGAGGTGTTTTTTGCAAAGTGCCTACCTGTAGATTTTGGCCTGTAGCTCAGCCGCCACCTAGGGAAAACTACCAAACCTGTGCATTTCTGAAAACTAGAGACCTAGGGGAATCCAAGATGGGGTGACTTGTGTGGCTCGGACCATGTTCTGTTACCCAGAATCCTTTGCAAACCTCAAAATTTGGCTAAAAATACACATGTTCCTCACATTTCTGTGGCAGAAAGTTCTGGAATCTGAGAGGAGCCACGAATTTCCTTCCACCCAGCGTTCCCCCACGTCTCCCGATAAAAATGATACCTCACTTGTGTGGGTAGGCCTAGCGCCCGCGACAGGAAATGCCCCAAAGCGCAACGTGGACACAGCCAAATTGGTGAAGGAAAACAGAGGTGTTTTTTGCAAAGTGCCTACCTGTAGATTTTGGCCTGTAGCTCAGCCGCCACCTAGGGAAACCTACCAAACCTGTGCATTTCTGAAAACTAGAGACCTAGGGGAATCCAAGATGGGGTGACTTGTGTGGCTCGGACCAGGTTCTGTTACCCAGAATCCTTTGCAAACCTCAAAATTTGGCTAAAAAAACACATGTTCCTCACATTTCTGTGGCAGAAAGTTCTGGAATCTGAGAGGAGCCACGAATTTCCTTCCACCCAGCGTTCCCCCACGTCTCCCGATAAAAATGATACCTCACTTGTGTGGGTAGGCCTAGCGCCCGCGACAGGAAATGCCCCAAAGCGCAACGTGGACACAGCCAAATTGGTGAAGGAAAACAGAGGTGTTTTTTGCAAAGTGCCTACCTGTAGATTTTGGCCTGTAGCTCAGCCGCCACCTAGGGAAACCTACCAAACCTGTGCATTTCTGAAAACTAGAGACCTAGGGGAATCCAAGATGGGGTGACTTGTGTGGCCCGGACCAGGTTCTGTTACCCAGAATCCTTTGCAAACCTCAAAATTTGGCTAAAAAAACACATGTTCCTCACATTTCTGTGGCAGAAAGTTCTGGAATCTGAGAGGAGCCACGAATTTCCTTCCACCCAGCGTTCCCCCACGTCTCCCGATAAAAATGATACCTCACTTGTGTGGGTAGGCCTAGCGCCCGCGACAGGAAATGCCCCAAAGCGCAACGTGGACACAGCCAAATTGGTGAAGGAAAACAGAGGTGTTTTTTGCAAAGTGCCTACCTGTAGATTTTGGCCTGTAGCTCAGCCGCCACCTAGGGAAACCTACCAAACCTGTGCATTTCTGAAAACTAGAGACCTAGGGGAATCCAAGATGGGGTGACTTGTGTGGCTCGGACCAGGTTCTGTTACCCAGAATCCTTTGCAAACCTCAAAATTTGGCTAAAAATACACATGTTCCTCACATTTCTGTGGCAGAAAGTTCTGGAATCTGAGAGGAGCCACGAATTTCCTTCCACCCAGCGTTCCCCCACGTCTCCCGATAAAAATGATACCTCACTTGTGTGGGTAGGCCTAGCGCCCGCGACAGGAAATGCCCCAAAGCGCAACGTGGACACAGCCAAATTGGTGAAGGAAAACAGTGGTGTTTTTTGCAAAGATCCTACCTGTAGATTTTGGCCTGTAGCTCAGCCGCCACCTAGGGAAAACTACCAAACCTGTGCATTTCTGAAAACTAGAGACCTTGGGGAATCCAAGATGGGGTGACTTGTGTGGCTCGGACCATGTTCTGTTACCCAGAATCCTTTGCAAACCTCAAAATTTGGCTAAAAATACACATGTTCCTCACATTTCTGTGGCAGAAAGTTCTGGAATCTGAGAGGAGCCACGAATTTCCTTCCACCCAGCGTTCCCCCACGTCTCCCGATAAAAATGATACCTCACTTGTGTGGGTAGGCCTAGCGCCCGCGACAGGAAATGCCCCAAAGCGCAACGTGGACACAGCCAAATTGGTGAAGGAAAACAGAGGTGTTTTTTGCAAAGTGCCTACCTGTAGATTTTGGCCTGTAGCTCAGCCGCCACCTAGGGAAACCTACCAAACCTGTGCATTTCTGAAAACTAGAGACCTAGGGGAATCCAAGATGGGGTGACTTGTGTGGCTCGGACCAGGTTCTGTTACCCAGAATCCTTTGCAAACCTCAAAATTTGGCTAAAAAAACACATGTTCCTCACATTTCTGTGGCAGAAAGTTCTGGAATCTGAGAGGAGCCACGAATTTCCTTCCACCCAGCGTTCCCCCACATCTCCCGATAAAAATGATACCTCACTTGTGTGGGTAGGCCTAGCGCCCGCGACAGGAAACGCCCCAAAGCGCAACGTGGACACAGCCAAATTGGTGAAGGAAAACAGAGGTGTTTTTTGCAAAGTGCCTACCTGTAGATTTTGGCCTGTAGCTCAGCCGCCACCTAGGGAAACCTACCAAACCTGTGCATTTCTGAAAACTAGAGACCTAGGGGAATCCAAGATGGGGTGACTTGTGTGGCTCGGACCAGGTTCTGTTACCCAGAATCCTTTGCAAACCTCAAAATTTGGCTAAAAATACACATGTTCCTCACATTTCTGTGGCAGAAAGTTCTGGAATCTGAGAGGAGCCACGAATTTCCTTCCACCCAGCGTTCCCCCACGTCTCCCGATAAAAATGATACCTCACTTGTGTGGGTAGGCCTAGCGCCCGCGACAGGAAATGCCCCAAAGCGCAACGTGGACACAGCCAAATTGGTGAAGGAAAACAGAGGTGTTTTTTGCAAAGTGCCTACCTGTAGATTTTGGCCTGTAGCTCAGCCGCCACCTAGGGAAACCTACCAAACCTGTGCATTTCTGAAAACTAGAGACCTAGGGGAATCCAAGATGGGGTGACTTGTGTGGCCCGGACCAGGTTCTGTTACCCAGAATCCTTTGCAAACCTCAAAATTTGGCTAAAAAAACACATGTTCCTCACATTTCTGTGGCAGAAAGTTCTGGAATCTGAGAGGAGCCACGAATTTCCTTCCACCCAGCGTTCCCCCACGTCTCCCGATAAAAATGATACCTCACTTGTGTGGGTAGGCCTAGCGCCCGCGACAGGAAATGCCCCAAAGCGCAACGTGGACACAGCCAAATTGGTGAAGGAAAACAGAGGTGTTTTTTGCAAAGTGCCTACCTGTAGATTTTGGCCTGTAGCTCAGCCGCCACCTAGGGAAACCTACCAAACCTGTGCATTTCTGAAAACTAGAGACCTAGGGGAATCCAAGATGGGGTGACTTGTGTGGCTCGGACCAGGTTCTGTTACCCAGAATCCTTTGCAAACCTCAAAATTTGGCTAAAAATACACATGTTCCTCACATTTCTGTGGCAGAAAGTTCTGGAATCTGAGAGGAGCCACGAATTTCCTTCCACCCAGCGTTCCCCCACGTCTCCCGATAAAAATGATACCTCACTTGTGTGGGTAGGCCTAGCGCCCGCGACAGGAAATGCCCCAAAGCGCAACGTGGACACAGCCAAATTGGTGAAGGAAAACAGAGGTGTTTTTTGCAAAGTGCCTACCTGTAGATTTTGGCCTGTAGCTCAGCCGCCACCTAGGGAAACCTACCAAACCTGTGCATTTCTGAAAACTAGAGACCTAGGGGAATCCAAGATGGGGTGACTTGTGTGGCTCGGACCAGGTTCTGTTACCCAGAATCATTTGCAAACCTCAAAATTTGGCTAAAAAAACACATGTTCCTCACATTTCTGTGGCAGAAAGTTCTGGAATCTGAGAGGAGCCACGAATTTCCTTCCACCCAGCGTTCCCCCACATCTCCCGATAAAAATGATACCTCACTTGTGTGGGTAGGCCTAGCGCCCGCGACAGGAAACGCCCCAAAGCGCAACGTGGACACAGCCAAATTGGTGAAGGAAAACAGAGGTGTTTTTTGCAAAGTGCCTACCTGTAGATTTTGGCCTGTAGCTCAACCGCCACCTAGGGAAACCTACCAAACCTGTGCATTTCTGAAAACTAGAGACCTAGGGGAATCCAAGATGGGGTGACTTGTGTGGCTCGGACCAGGTTCTGTTACCCAGAATCCTTTGCAAACCTCAAAATTTGGCTAAAAATACACATGTTCCTCACATTTCTGTGGCAGAAAGTTCTGGAATCTGAGAGGAGCCACGAATTTCCTTCCACCCAGCGTTCCCCCACGTCTCCCGATAAAAATGATACCTCACTTGTGTGGGTAGGCCTAGCGCCCGCGACAGGCCATGCCCCAAAGCGCAACGTGGACACAGCCTAATTGGTGAAGGAAAACGGAGGTGTTGTTTGCAAAGTGCCTACCTGTAGATTTTGGCCTGTAGCTCAGCCGCCACCTAGGGAAACCTACCAAACCTGTGCATTTCTGAAAACTAGAGACCTAGGGGAATCCAAGATGGGGTGACTTGTGTGGCCCGGACCAGGTTCTGTTACCCAGAATCCTTTGCAAACCTCAAAATTTGGCTAAAAAAACACATGTTCCTCACATTTCTGTGGCAGAAAGTTCTGGAATCTGAGAGGAGCCACGAATTTCCTTCCACCCAGCGTTCCCCCACGTCTCCCGGTAAAAATGATACCTCACTTGTGTGGGTAGGCCTAGCGCCCGCGACAGGAAACGCCCCAAAGCGCAACGTGGACACAGCCAAATTGGTGAAGGAAAACAGATGTGTTTTTTGCAAAGTGCCTTCCTGTAGATTTTGGCCTGTAGCTCAGCCGCCACCTAGGGAAACCTACCAAACCTGTGCATTTCTGAAAACTAGAGACCTAGGGGAATCCAAGATGGGGTGACTTGTGTGGCTCGGACCATGTTATGTTACCCAGAATCCTTTGCAAACCTCAAAATTTGGCTAAAAAAACACATGTTTCTCACATTTCTGTGGCAGAAAGTTCTGGAATCTGAGAGGAGCCACGAATTTCCTTCCACCCAGCGTTCCCCCACGTCTCCCGATAAAAATGATACCTCACTTGTGTGGGTAGGCCTAGCGCCCGCGACAGAAAATGCCCCAAAGCGCAACGTGGACACAGCCAAATTGGTGAAGGAAAACAGAGGTGTTTTTTGCAAAGTGCCTACCTGTAGATTTTGGCCTGTAGCTCAGCCGCCACCTAGGGAAACCTACCAAACCTGTGCATTTCTGAAAACTAGAGACCTAGGGGAGTCCAAGATGGGGTGACTTGTGTGGCCCGGACCAGGTTCTGTTACCCAGAATCCTTTGCAAACCTCACAATTTGGCTAAAAAAACACATGTTCCTCACATTTCTGTGGCAGAAAGTTCTGGAATCTGAGAGGAGCCACGAATTTCCTTCCACCCAGCGTTCCCCCACGTCTCCCGATAAAAATGATACCTCACTTGTGTGGGTAGGCCTAGCGCCCGCGACAGGAAATGCCCCAAAGCGCAACGTGGACACAGCCAAATTGGTGAAGGAAAACAGAGGTGTTTTTTGCATAGTGCCTACCTGTAGATTTTGGCCTGTAGCTCAGCCGCCACCTAGGGAAACCTACCAAACCTGTGCATTTCTGAAAACTAGAGACCTAGGGGAATCCAAGATGGGGTGACTTGTGTGGCTCGGACCAGGTTCTGTTACCCAGAATCCTTTGCAAACCTCAAAATTTGGCTAAAAATACACATGTTCCTCACATTTCTGTGGCAGAAAGTTCTGGAATCTGAGAGGAGCCACGAATTTCCTTCTACCCAGCGTTCCCCCACGTCTCCCGATAAAAATGATACCTCACTTGTGTGGGTAGGCCTAGCGCCCGCGACAGGAAATGCCCCAAAGCGCAACGTGGACACAGCCAAATTGGTGAAGGAAAACAGAGGTGTTTTTTGCAAAGTGCCTACCTGTAGATTTTGGCCTGTAGCTCAGCCGCCACCTAGGGAAACCTACCAAACCTGTGCATTTCTGAAAACTAGAGACCTAGGGGAATCCAAGATGGGGTGACTTGTGTGGCCCGGACCAGGTTCTGTTACCCAGAATCCTTTGCAAACCTCAAAATTTGGCTAAAAAAACACATGTTCCTCACATTTCTGTGGCAGAAAGTTCTGGAATCTGAGAGGAGCCACGAATTTCCTTCCACCCAGCGTTCCCCCACGTCTCCCGATAAAAATTATACCTCACTTGTGTGGGTAGGCCTAGCGCCCGCGACAGGAAATGCCCCAAAGCGCAACGTGGACACAGCCAAATTGGTGAAGGAAAACAGAGGTGTTTTTTGCAAAGTGCCTACCTGTAGATTTTGGCCTGTAGCTCAGCCGCCACCTAGGGAAACCTACCAAACCTGTGCATTTCTGAAAACTAGAGACCTAGGGGAATCCAAGATGGGGTGACTTGTGTGGCTCGGACCAGGTTCTGTTACCCAGAATCCTTTGCAAACCTCACAATTTGGCTAAAAAAACACATGTTCCTCACATTTCTGTGGCAGAAAGTTCTGGAATCTGAGAGGAGCCACGAATTTCCTTCCACCCAGCGTTCCCCCACGTCTCCCGATAAAAATGATACCTCACTTGTGTGGGTAGGCCTAGCGCCCGCGACAGAAAATGCCCCAAAGCGCAACGTGGACACAGCCAAATTGGTGAAGGAAAACAGAGGTGTTTTTTGCAAAGTGCCTACCTGTAGATTTTGGCCTGTAGCTCAGCCGCCACCTAGGGAAACCTACCAAACCTGTGCATTTCTGAAAACTAGAGACCTAGGGGAGTCCAAGATGGGGTGACTTGTGTGGCCCGGACCAGGTTCTGTTACCCAGAATCCTTTGCAAACCTCACAATTTGGCTAAAAAAACACATGTTCCTCACATTTCTGTGGCAGAAAGTTCTGGAATCTGAGAGGAGCCACGAATTTCCTTCCACCCAGCGTTCCCCCACGTCTCCCGATAAAAATGATACCTCACTTGTGTGGGTAGGCCTAGCGCCCGCGACAGGAAATGCCCCAAAGCGCAACGTGGACACAGCCAAATTGGTGAAGGAAAACAGAGGTGTTTTTTGCATAGTGCCTACCTGTAGATTTTGGCCTGTAGCTCAGCCGCCACCTAGGGAAACCTACCAAACCTGTGCATTTCTGAAAACTAGAGACCTAGGGGAATCCAAGATGGGGTGACTTGTGTGGCCCGGACCAGGTTCTGTTACCCAGAATCCTTTGCAAACCTCAAAATTTGGCTAAAAAAACACATGTTCCTCACATTTCTGTGGCAGAAAGTTCTGGAATCTGAGAGGAGCCACGAATTTCCTTCCACCCAGCGTTCCCCCACGTCTCCCGATAAAAATGATACCTCACTTGTGTGGGTAGGCCTAGCGCCCGCGACAGGAAATGCCCCAAAGCGCAACGTGGACACAGCCAAATTGGTGAAGGAAAACAGAGGTGTTTTTTGCAAAGTGCCTACCTGTAGATTTTGGCCTGTAGCTCAGCCGCCACCTAGGGAAACCTACCAAACCTGTGCATTTCTGAAAACTAGAGACCTAGGGGAATCCAAGATGGGGTGACTTGTGTGGCTCGGACCAGGTTCTGTTACCCAGAATCCTTTGCAAACCTCAAAATTTGGCTAAAAATACACATGTTCCTCACATTTCTGTGGCAGAAAGTTCTGGAATCTGAGAGGAGCCACGAATTTCCTTCCACCCAGCGTTCCCCCACGTCTCCCGATAAAAATGCTACCTCACTTGTGTGGGTAGGCCTAGCGCCCGCGACAAGAAATGCCCCAAAGGGCAACGTGGACACAGCCAAATTGGTGAAGGAAAACAGAGGTGTTTTTTGCAAAGTGCCTACCTGTAGATTTTGGCCTGTAGCTCAGCCGCCACCTAGGGAAACCTACCAAACCTGTGCATTTCTGAAAACTAGAGACCTAGGGGAATCCAAGATGGGGTGACTTGTGTGGCCCGGACCAGGTTCTGTTACCCAGAATCCTTTGCAAACCTCAAAATTTGGCTAAAAAAACACATGTTCCTCACATTTCTGTGGCAGAAAGTTCTGGAATCTGAGAGGAGCCACGAATTTCCTTCCACCCAGCGTTCCCCCACGTCTCCCGATAAAAATGATACCTCACTTGTGTGGGTAGGCCTAGCGCCCGTGACAGGAAATGCCCCAAAGCGCAACGTGGACACAGCCAAATTGGTGAAGGAAAACAGAGGTGTTTTTTGCAAAGTGCCTACCTGTAGATTTTGGCTTGTAGCTCCGCCGCCACCTAGGGAAACCTACCAAACCTGTGCATTTCTGAAAACTAGAGACCTAGGGGAATCCAAGATGGGGTGACTTGTGTGGCTCGGACCAGGTTCTGTTACCCAGAATCCTTTGCAAACCTCAACATTTGGCTAAAAAAACACATGTTCCTCACATTTCTGTGGCAGAAAGTTCTGGAATCTGAGAGGAGCCACGAATTTCCTTCCACCCAGCGTTCCCCCACGTCTCCCGATAAAAATGATACCTCACTTGTGTGGGTAGGCCTAGCGCCCGGGACAGGAAATGCCCCAAAGCGCAACGTGGACACAGCCAAATTGGTGAAGGAAAACAGAGGTGTTTTTTGCAAAGTGCCTACCTGTAGATTTTGGCCTGTAGCTCAGCCGCCACCTAGGGAAACCTACCAAACCTGTGCATTTCTGAAAACTAGAGACCTAGGGGAATCCAAGATGGGGTGACTTGTGTGGCCCGGACCAGGTTCTGTTACCCAGAATCCTTTGCAAACCTCAAAATTTGGCTAAAAAAACACATGTTCCTCACATTTCTGTGGCAGAAAGTTCTGGAATCTGAGAGGAGCCACGAATTTCCTTCCACCCAGCGTTCCCCCACGTCTCCCGATAAAAATGATACCTCACTTGTGTGGGTAGGCCTAGCGCCGGCGACAGGAAATGCCCCAAAGCGCAACGTGGACACAGCCAAATTGGTGAAGGAAAACAGAGGTGTTTTTTGCAAAGTGCCTACCTGTAGATTTTGGCCTGTAGCTCAGCCGCCACCTAGGGAAACCTACCAAACCTGTGCATTTCTGAAAACTAGAGACCTAGGGGAATCCAAGATGGGGTGACTTGTGTGGCTCGGACCATGTTCTGTTACCCAGAATCCTTTGCAAACCTCAAAATTTGGCTAAAAATACACATGTTCCTCACATTTCTGTGGCAGAAAGTTCTGGAATCTGAGAGGAGCCACGAATTTCCTTCCACCCAGCGTTCCCCCACGTCTCCCGATAAAAATGATACCTCACTTGTGTGGGTAGGCCTAGCGCCGGCGACAGGAAATGCCCCAAAGCGCAACGTGGACACAGCCAAATTGGTGAAGGAAAACAGAGGTGTTTTTTGCAAAGTGCCTACCTGTAGATTTTGGCCTGTAGCTCAGCCGCCACCTAGGGAAACCTACCAAACCTGTGCATTTCTGAAAACTAGAGACCTAGGGGAATCCAAGATGGGGTGACTTGTGTGGCTCGGACCATGTTATGTTACCCAGAATCCTTTGCAAACCTCAAAATTTGGCTAAAAAAACACATGTTTCTCACATTTCTGTGGCAGAAAGTTCTGGAATCTGAGAGGAGCCACGAATTTCCTTCCACCCAGCGTTCCCCCACGTCTCCCGATAAAAATGATACCTCACTTGTGTGGGTAGGCCTAGCGCCCGCGACAGAAAATGCCCCAAAGCGCAACGTGGACACAGCCAAATTGGTAAAGGAAAACAGAGGTGTTTTTTGCAAAGTGCCTACCTGTAGATTTTGGCCTGTAGCTCAGCCGCCACCTAGGGAAACCTACCAAACCTGTGCATTTCTGAAAACTAGAGACCTAGGGGAGTCCAAGATGGGGTGACTTGTGTGGCCCGGACCAGGTTCTGTTACCCAGAATCCTTTGCAAACCTCACAATTTGGCTAAAAAAACACATGTTCCTCACATTTCTGTGGCAGAAAGTTCTGGAATCTGAGAGGAGCCACGAATTTCCTTCCACCCAGCGTTCCCCCACGTCTCCCGATAAAAATGCTACCTCACTTGTGTGGGTAGGCCTAGCGCCCGCGACAAGAAATGCCCCAAAGGGCAACGTGGACACAGCCAAATTGGTGAAGGAAAACAGAGGTGTTTTTTGCAAAGTGCCTACCTGTAGATTTTGGCCTGTAGCTCAGCCGCCACCTAGGGAAACCTACCAAACCTGTGCATTTCTGAAAACTAGAGACCTAGGGGAATCCAAGATGGGGTGACTTGTGTGGCCCGGACCAGGTTCTGTTACCCAGAATCCTTTGCAAACCTCAAAATTTGGCTAAAAAAACACATGTTCCTCACATTTCTGTGGCAGAAAGTTCTGGAATCTGAGAGGAGCCACGAATTTCCTTCCACCCAGCGTTCCCCCACGTCTCCCGATAAAAATGATACCTCACTTGTGTGGGTAGGCCTAGCGCCCGTGACAGGAAATGCCCCAAAGCGCAACGTGGACACAGCCAAATTGGTGAAGGAAAACAGAGGTGTTTTTTGCAAAGTGCCTACCTGTAGATTTTGGCTTGTAGCTCCGCCGCCACCTAGGGAAACCTACCAAACCTGTGCATTTCTGAAAACTAGAGACCTAGGGGAATCCAAGATGGGGTGACTTGTGTGGCTCGGACCAGGTTCTGTTACCCAGAATCCTTTGCAAACCTCAACATTTGGCTAAAAAAACACATGTTCCTCACATTTCTGTGGCAGAAAGTTCTGGAATCTGAGAGGAGCCACGAATTTCCTTCCACCCAGCGTTCCCCCACGTCTCCCGATAAAAATGATACCTCACTTGTGTGGGTAGGCCTAGCGCCCGGGACAGGAAATGCCCCAAAGCGCAACGTGGACACAGCCAAATTGGTGAAGGAAAACAGAGGTGTTTTTTGCAAAGTGCCTACCTGTAGATTTTGGCCTGTAGCTCAGCCGCCACCTAGGGAAACCTACCAAACCTGTGCATTTCTGAAAACTAGAGACCTAGGGGAATCCAAGATGGGGTGACTTGTGTGGCCCGGACCAGGTTCTGTTACCCAGAATCCTTTGCAAACCTCAAAATTTGGCTAAAAAAACACATGTTCCTCACATTTCTGTGGCAGAAAGTTCTGGAATCTGAGAGGAGCCACGAATTTCCTTCCACCCAGCGTTCCCCCACGTCTCCCGATAAAAATGATACCTCACTTGTGTGGGTAGGCCTAGCGCCGGCGACAGGAAATGCCCCAAAGCGCAACGTGGACACAGCCAAATTGGTGAAGGAAAACAGAGGTGTTTTTTGCAAAGTGCCTACCTGTAGATTTTGGCCTGTAGCTCAGCCGCCACCTAGGGAAACCTACCAAACCTGTGCATTTCTGAAAACTAGAGACCTAGGGGAATCCAAGATGGGGTGACTTGTGTGGCTCGGACCATGTTCTGTTACCCAGAATCCTTTGCAAACCTCAAAATTTGGCTAAAAATACACATGTTCCTCACATTTCTGTGGCAGAAAGTTCTGGAATCTGAGAGGAGCCACGAATTTCCTTCCACCCAGCGTTCCCCCACGTCTCCCGATAAAAATGATACCTCACTTGTGTGGGTAGGCCTAGCGCCGGCGACAGGAAATGCCCCAAAGCGCAACGTGGACACAGCCAAATTGGTGAAGGAAAACAGAGGTGTTTTTTGCAAAGTGCCTACCTGTAGATTTTGGCCTGTAGCTCAGCCGCCACCTAGGGAAACCTACCAAACCTGTGCATTTCTGAAAACTAGAGACCTAGGGGAATCCAAGATGGGGTGACTTGTGTGGCTCGGACCATGTTATGTTACCCAGAATCCTTTGCAAACCTCAAAATTTGGCTAAAAAAACACATGTTTCTCACATTTCTGTGGCAGAAAGTTCTGGAATCTGAGAGGAGCCACGAATTTCCTTCCACCCAGCGTTCCCCCACGTCTCCCGATAAAAATGATACCTCACTTGTGTGGGTAGGCCTAGCGCCCGCGACAGAAAATGCCCCAAAGCGCAACGTGGACACAGCCAAATTGGTAAAGGAAAACAGAGGTGTTTTTTGCAAAGTGCCTACCTGTAGATTTTGGCCTGTAGCTCAGCCGCCACCTAGGGAAACCTACCAAACCTGTGCATTTCTGAAAACTAGAGACCTAGGGGAGTCCAAGATGGGGTGACTTGTGTGGCCCGGACCAGGTTCTGTTACCCAGAATCCTTTGCAAACCTCACAATTTGGCTAAAAAAACACATGTTCCTCACATTTCTGTGGCAGAAAGTTCTGGAATCTGAGAGGAGCCACGAATTTCCTTCCACCCAGCGTTCCCCCACGTCTCCCGATAAAAATGATACCTCACTTGTGTGGGTAGGCCTAGCGCCCGCGACAGGAAATGCCCCAAAGCGCAACGTGGACACAGCCAAATTGGTGAAGGAAAACAGAGGTGTTTTTTGCAAAGTGCCTACCTGTAGATTTTGGCCTGTAGCTCAGCCGCCACCTAGGGAAACCTACCAAACCTGTGCATTTCTGAAAACTAGAGACCTAGGGGAATCCAAGATGGGGTGACTTGTGTGGCTCGGACCAGGTTCTGTTACCCAGAATCCTTTGCAAACCTCAAAATTTGGCTAAAAAAACACATGTTCCTGACATTTCTGTGGCAGAAAGTTCTGGAATCTGAGAGGAGCCACGAATTTCCTTCCACCCAGCGTTCCCCCACATCTCCCGATAAAAATGATACCTCACTTGTGTGGGTAGGCCTAGCGCCCGCGACAGGAAACGCCCCAAAGCGCAACGTGGACACAGCCAAATTGGTGAAGGAAAACAGAGGTGTTTTTTGCAAAGTGCCTACCTGTAGATTTTGGCCTGTAGCTCAGCCGCCACCTAGGGAAACCTACCAAACCTGTGCATTTCTGAAAACTAGAGACCTAGGGGAATCCAAGATGGGGTGATTTGTGTGGCTCGGACCAGGTTCTGTTACCCAGAATCCTTTGCAAACCTCAAAATTTGGCTAAAAATACACATGTTCCTCACATTTCTGTGGCAGAAAGTTCTGGAATCTGAGAGGAGCCACGAATTTCCTTCCACCCAGCGTTCCCCCACGTCTCCCGATAAAAATGATACCTCACTTGTGTGGGTAGGCCTAGCGCCCGCGACAGGAAATGCCCCAAAGCGCAACGTGGACACAGCCAAATTGGTGAAGGAAAACGGAGGTGTTTTTTGCAAAGTGCCTACCTGTAGATTTTGGCCTGTAGCTCAGCCGCCACCTAGGGAAACCTACCAAACCTGTGCATTTCTGAAAACTAGAGACCTAGGGGAATCCAAGATGGGGTGACTTGTGTGGCCCGAGCCAGGTTCTGTTACCCAGAATCCTTTGCAAACCTCAAAATTTGGCTAAAAAAACACATGTTCCTCACATTTCTGTGGCAGAAAGTTCTGGAATCTGAGAGGAGCCACGAATTTCCTTCCACCCAGCGTTCCCCCACGTCTCCTGGTAAAAATGATACCTCACTTGTGTGGGTAGGCCTAGCGCCCGCGACAGGAAACGCCCCAAAGCGCAACGTGGACACAGCCAAATTGGTGAAGGAAAACAGAGGTGTTTTTTGCAAAGTGCCTACCTGTAGATTTTGGCCTGTAGCTCAGCCGCCACCTAGGGAAACCTACCAAACCTGTGCATTTCTGAAAACTAGAGACCTAGGGGAATCCAAGATGGGGTGACTTGTGTGGCTCGGACCATGTTATGTTACCCAGAATCCTTTGCAAACCTCAAAATTTGGCTAAAAAAACACATGGTTCTCACATTTCTGTGGCAGAAAGTTCTGGAATCTGAGAGGAGCCACGAATTTCCTTCCACCCAGCGTTCCCCCACGTCTCCCGATAAAAATGATACCTCACTTGTGTGGGTAGGCCTAGCGCTCGCGACAGAAAATGCCCCAAAGCGCAACGTGGACACAGCCAAATTGGTGAAGGAAAACAGAGGTGTTTTTTGCAAAGTGCCTACCTGTAGATTTTGGCCTGTAGCTCAGCCGCCACCTAGGGAAACCTACCAAACCTGTGCATTTCTGAAAACTAGAGACCTAGGGGAATCCAAGATGGGGTGACTTGTGTGGCCCGGACCAGGTTCTGTTACCCAGAATCCTTTGCAAACCTCAAAATTTGGCTAAAAAAACACATGTTCCTCACATTTCTGTGGCAGAAAGTTCTGGAATCTGAGAGGAGCCACGAATTTCCTTCCACCCAGCGTTCCCCCACGTCTCCCGATAAAAATGATACCTCACTTGTGTGGGTAGGCCTAGCGCCCGCGACAGGAAATGCCCCAAAGCGCAACGTGGACACAGCCAAATTGGTGAAGGAAAACAGAGGTGTTTTTTGCAAAGTGCCTACCTGTAGATTTTGGCCTGTAGCTCAGCCGCCACCTAGGGAAACCTACCAAACCTGTGCATTTCTGAAAACTAGAGACCTAGGGGAATCCAAGATGGGGTGACTTGTGTGGCTCGGACCAGGTTCTGTTACCCAGAATCCTTTGCAAACCTCAACATTTGGCTAAAAAAACACATGTTCCTCACATTTCTGTGGCAGAAAGTTCTGGAATCTGAGAGGAGCCACGAATTTCCTTCCACCCAGCGTTCCCCCACGTCTCCCGATAAAAATGATACCTCACTTGTGTGGGTAGGCCTAGCGCCCGGGACAGGAAATGCCCCAAAGCGCAACGTGGACACAGCCAAATTGGTGAAGGAAAACAGAGGTGTTTTTTGCAAAGTGCCTACCTGTAGATTTTGGCCTGTAGCTCAGCCGCCACCTAGGGAAACCTACCAAACCTGTGCATTTCTGAAAACTAGAGACCTAGGGGAATCCAAGATGGGGTGACTTGTGTGGCCCGGACCAGGTTCTGTTACCCAGAATCCTTTGCAAACCTCAAAATTTGGCTAAAAAAACACATGTTCCTCACATTTCTGTGGCAG